>NW_017807733.1:177873-198275 GCF_001891065.2 Hippocampus comes | reverse complement strand
ATATATATATTTACTGCTCAGTAAAATCAAGGGAGCACTTAAAAAGCACAATGTAACTAACTCCAAGTGTTCCCTTTATTTTTTTTAGCAGTATATATATATACATGGCGAGAGGGAGCGAGAGAGAGAGAGAGAGAGAGAGAGAGAGAGAGAGAGAGAGAGAGAGAGAGAGAGAGAGAGAGAGAGAGGGATAAAACCTGTGACTATGAAGTAGTGTGGCGACTTGAGGAAATGCACCGGTAAAGTCTATGAATTGATGATGCTTGTTTATTGACAATCATGGTATTGATTTATTTATTTATTTGTGGTTCAATAAAATATGATGCACATCAAACATTGTTTCACAGTTTTTTTTCGCGTTTGTGATGATGCACTTCAGTCACATAATCTGTCATAAGAATCATCATAAAATCAACACTGAATGTTTTTCAGTAATTCCTTTTGACTGAACTGTTCAACTGTTGCAAAGAGTGCCCTGTAAAGATCAGATGCAAGCAGAGTTCTTCACACTTGCTCAAGGCACACAGACGTGGTATCTGGCAGCTTCATCTTCACACAGCAGAATTGTCATGACAAAGTACAATTGTGAGTTGATTCCCAAGAAATGCTTAGCACATGGTCGGACTACAATTTGATGATGTCATCATTGTTGACTGATGAATATGTTGACCACATTTGTTCTGAGCAGACAAAGCATGACATTGTGGGCTTGATCCCAAACAGGGGACACTAAATTGTGTGTTCACTCGAACAGTGATGGCTTGTCGAAGGATGTATTGCGTATGATCTGAGTTTCTACTACTATTGCGCCTAAGATACTAAACAGCAGATAGTACACCGCACATCCACTTACTCCAACAGATTGCATACTGTTGGCAAAAGGTGTAAAATTATGGAGACGTCATATTTTAACAAATGTTTAAAAGTAGCTCTGAAGGTTTTTGTGCTTTAAGTAGCCGCAAAACCTTTATGTTTTAAGTGATGGAATTGGAAGCGCTGAGAAAGAGGCAAAGAAACAGAAATGAAATATATCACACAGATAATTTTGGGAAAGTCAGCAACCACATAAAATCCATGTTTTGTTTGATTTAATTCTTCCCGAGTGTGTGACAATTGGATGCATTTGCCCGTCCTGTGATTACTGTGTTTAAAATTTGGAACAGCACACCCAAAAAAACAGAGAAGCCAGAACCAGTTGTTTGAAATGTGTGCTGAAATGACCCTTGACGCAAGGACAAGCATTGTTGAAAGGAGTTTTGCCATAGATGATGGCATGACTCCCTCTTTCGACTGGCCTTGATATCATTCAGAAGCTGCAAAACTGCCTTGCTTAATGTTGACAATGGTGTGAAAAATCACATTTCCGGGACCAAGCAAGATCTAGCCATTTTTAAACAATTAACTCTCTCTCTCTCTCTCTCTCTCTCTCTCTCTCTCTCTCTCTCTCTCTCTCTCTCTCGCTCTCTCTCTATCTACAGTATTTACGTGCTTTTTACTGTTTTTGTGATTAATTTGTTTGTTGTTATATTCATTATTTTTGCTCCATGTACAGCACTTTGTATACAGCGGTGGTTGTTTCAAAGTGATCTGTAAAAACAGTTGAGTTGAGTTTTCTTTCAAATGCAGGATTTAAAGACGCAAAATCTGGCCTCGCTAATCGATTTAGGCTTGACAAATCAGATTGCACATGCTACATTCATCTCTTTGTAAAGATTCCTACCAGAATGAAGAACTGAGCAGTAATTTTGCCCACTTGGCAGAAAAAATCGTAGGTGAACCCAGTAAGTGGATTAGCTTCCACATCTGTGTGCATGAGCAATCAAGTTTACACGCATTTGTTTCAAACATAAACCTTTGGTAAATAGACTCTGTGTGTTTAACTTAATTGATTTGGGCAATTGACTCTGGGTTTCAAAACAGCCACAGCAATGACTTTAAATAGTTCCCTCAGGTGCAAGTATAGCTCGTATCTCACGTTATCTCTGATAACAGTTGTTTCCTGGAAAAGTCCCTCTGATCATTGACTTCTATTGTAGTATTAAAAAAAACTCGAGTCACCAGAAAAGTTAGTTTTTTGTCTTGACATTTTTAATTTGGAAAATCATTGACCTATTTCTTATTTTTGGCATTCAGTATTTGCAGGTAGTATCTCAAAACACTTTGAAGCAATAAAACACATTGTGTTGTTAACACCAAAATACATTACAAATGTATTTGAGTTTTCCAATGTATACATGTAGAAGCCTTGGTCAATATTTTTTCGACACACATTCAAGATGTTTTGCTGCAACATCAGGGGCACTATTTTGTTCACCTGGTGCTGTGCTCTGTGCATAAAAACAGACAAAATTTCATTTTAGTGCCAGCTCAAGTTTAGTCTATAGTCTTATGGGCTCTGTTGCACCTATTTGGGTCTTGTGGTGCACAGAGCTGCCTCGCCCTCGAGTCCTCCGACAATTTGGTAACAGAAAGTAGTCTGCGCTCGGCGTAAAAACAGGTACTTTGTCTTTTTTGTGCTGGGGCAATTCAGCGTATTTGTGATTTTGGTATACGTGCAACGCCTCACTGGGCATTTCTGCCTCGACCCCCAGTGCATCTGCAAATTTGGTCACAAAAAGTAAACTAGCCTTTAGACTACCTAAAACCACATCTCACTCTGTGCGCAGGTGGTGTAACACGATTTTGGTGTATTTCATCATGGCGCTGGAAGTACAGTCCAAAACGCATCATTTGCATCATTGACGTGGCTTAATCTTAGAAAACTATGATCGATCGCTACCAAAATGCATATGCATTTCTCCATCTTTGCCCATTTCATTCATTCATTCATTCATTCATTCATTCATTCATTTTCTGATCCGCTTATCCTCACAAGGGTTGCGGGGGGTGCTGTAGCCTATCCCAGCCGTCTTTGGGCAGAAGGCGGGGGACACCCTGAACCAGTTGCCAGCCAATCGCAGGGCACAAATAAACGAACAACCATTCTCGCTCACACCTAGGAACAATTTAGAGTGTTCAATCAGCCTGCCATGCATGTGTTTGGAATGTGGGAGGAAAACGGAGTACCCGGAGAAAACCCACACAGGCCTGGGGAGAACATGCAAACTCCACACAGGCAGGCCGGAGCTGGAATTGAATCTGGTACCTCTGCACTGTGAAGTCGACGCGCGAACCACTGGACCACCGGGCCGCCATGCCTATTTCAACCTCTGAAAATATCAAAGCAATCACCACAGTAGCTTTAATTTTTTGGACATCAAGCTTTTTCTTTACCATAAACATTCACTACAGAGAAAAAGCTTAACATAACTTAATGTCAGAAAACTAGGACCAATCACCACCAAAATACTTGTGCACATCTCTACCTATGCCAATGCTTGGTCATAGTTTTCTGACTTTACTCCACATTAAACTCTTTTGCATTACTGTTTTAGATTGTGCTGGAGGATTCGGCACCGGGGAGATGTTGCAAGTTTACTTGCCAATGTCATGTAGGGACCCCAGAGAGTCTAATTTCTGTTTGCGCAATTTCAAGCACAGCATACTTGTGCGAACCGGAGAAAACCCACACAGACACAGGGAGGACATGTAAACACCACAAAGGAAAGCCAGAGCCGGAATCAAACCCTGCACCTTGTAGCGGAACGTGCTAACCAGACATCCACTGGGCCATCCACAGCAACAATTCTCAAAACTTCTATCTTATATGATTAGTTCTGCCCATGTGCACAATCATCCAGTAGCAGTAATTTTGTTTTGAAAGGCCCCATGGAGGAAATTCGAGCGGGGTATTTTCCTCGGATATGATACGCCAAACACATAAAACAAGTATGGTATTTAAATTGGGCTTTGCTGCACATTACTTTTATTTAGATTTATCGAACAAGCATCAAGCCAGTAAAACTATTTCTAGTCCATGTTTGTCCATGTTAGTGCCACTGACTCCTCTAAATTTAGCTGCACACATGAGCAGAGATTATAGGCCGCCAGAAGAAGTAAATAAAACTGAGTTAACTGTTATTTTTTTAAAGAATCTCACCACTTGAAATTTTCAATACTAGATCAAAATGTCTGTATTGACGGGGTATGAAATATAGCCAATGCGGCTTGAATAAAGTGTCATCTTTAAAATGTACTCTAGGTTTACCTTAATTTGACGTGAAAGACTTTGGAGACAGCACGAAGACTTTCAAATGAGATTTGCCTGTAGCACTGAAAAAAGAAGTAAAATTCTATTCATCACTAACCATGTCTATTCGTATACGCTAACATTGAAGGCTTAGTTTTTGCGGAATTATTGAACTTGTAGGGCCAAGTTCCATAAAATACAGCTGAAGCAGTAATTATTCAACTTTGCTGGAAGCTAAAGCCTTAAGTTAGTCTTGTGATATGTTGACAATATCACTCCCCCTCTATGTCCGCCCTAATCCTCCTGACTTCTGTGGCAGCTGAACAGAAAAGAGTAGAAATATCATAAGGCCATGTCAGAAAACACTTTTCCGATGATGTTAAGGGGGGTGTGGGTGGGGTGGTCTAAAAATCTCAAAGCATTAATCACACGTTTGCTGCACTAATAGATTACTCACTTATTGTGTGGAATCACACTCCTCCTTTTGGCACGGTGAGGACTAGGATGTCATTAGAAGCACATTGAACTGGTATGGGGCCAATGACATATTTCCTGCTCAAGGTCTGACATCATTTTAGTGTGTGTGTGTGTGTGTGTGTGTGTGTGTGTGTGTGTGTGTGTGTGTGTGTGTGTGTGTGTGTGTGCGTGCGTGCGTGCGTGTGTGTGTGCGTGTGTGTGTGTGTGTGTGTGTGTGTGTGTGTGTGTGTGTGTGTGTGGAATAGATACTGTGGAACAAAGAAAACGTGAATATCAAACAGGAACTAAGTAAGTTTGAGTTGGTAAAAAATTATACCTACGACCCATGAGCCTTTGCGTGTAGTTTGTCTGAGACCTCTGATAGAGCAAAACTTGGATTTTGTTTACACGGAAACTGTGCGAGTCCGCTTTCTATGACATTTAAAGACTTTAACAATGTGGGAACACCAGTTGTTAACTGCTTATAAGAGAAAACATTTCAATCCCACTTCCTGCTAATGCAACGGGGTAGGAGGATGACTTAAAAAAGTGGTAAGGACAAGGTACAGTCACGTTTAACTATTTTCTGAACGCTTCAGATGAAAGGCAAAGAGCAATCTAAAGGGCTGTGAGGCGTATCAGTACGGACACAGTCATAAAGTTGGTCGCCGTTTTTTAAAAGAGGTTGGAAACAGTCTTCTTTAGCTTAAAGCAGATGGAGGACCCAGCCAATCCTCTCACTTCCACACTGTATGGTAATTGGTAACCACATGACCGGGATGCTGAAAGGGAAACTTGAGTGGGCTGAACATTGGCACTTATATCATAAGTCTGTATGTAAAAGTGATGTCAGCACTAAAATTCACCTCCCGAAAATAATCGATTGTGATTTCAGGGCTTTTTTTTTTTTTTTTTTTTTTTTTTGTGATGACAAAAGCCACAGTTTGGCCCGCCCCCTTTTGGGGCTTGGCTTGTCCCCTCCCACAAAACTTGTGCCAATTAACTCCCAGTGCTATGGAAGAAGCGGGCGTATCCAAGGGGGGAAAAAAAACATGCATGAATGGGAAGAACTCCACACATGGCTTGAGCTGAGATGAAATTGTACTCCTATCCGTTTGACTGTGAGGCAAAACATCATAGAAACATGTTATTGACCAAACTTCCTTTGTTTGAATGATCTGATTACAACGTTGAAAAAGACAGAAGAGGCTCAGATTTAGTTGATCTGCTCATGTCGTTATGGAAAAAAAAACCCTAAAATGTAAATTGGCTCCCTGTGAGTGTGGAGGTGGATCACCTTCAATTTGTTGTTTGACAGAGTTGCAGAAAATGTGCACCGGAAGTTAGCCAAATCGTTAAGACGGCAGTCAGGTTGAATTCACTGCCATGTAGCAAACGGTTCCATTGATCAGATGATGTTGAGAGGTTGTGCCCTATTATACTCGGTATACTGCGTCTTACGCAGGTTCGTTAGTTTTGTTATTTATTCCATTTCTGAGTGGAAATCTGGATTGCAGCAGCGTCTGGGGAGTTTCTGTTATTGATGTCATACATGGTTTTATCATTTATCCATCTGCTCAAGTCCTCAGGGATCACAGTCTTGCACGCTTTGGAATGGCAACAGCAGCCTGATGATTTGACTTTTTGGTTTGTTATGTTAGTGATTCTGACCTAAGAAACGCAGAGTCCCTAAATGACATTTTTGGCCAAAACGCGAAAATATATCATCTGCGCAAATACAATCGCTTAAAGCCAGCTCTTCTGTGGTAATCATTGCAGACATCAAATGTCATAAGATTGAAAAGATGTCATTTGTCATTTTTTTTACTTCAGCCAGTTCACTCTTCCAACAAGGTATTCAATCACTAAGACGTATCACAACCATCAGCCATGCATACTAAATTATGCTTTTAAATTTACATTCACAGCTTCAATTTTATAGACAGCATCTGGACTTGTCATACTGGAATACCATTTCCCATTAAATAGAGGCTACTTATAGACTTTTATGCAAGTATAAGCCATCTATACTTCCATATGCATGCCACATACTGAGGTTGAACGACGTGATTTTTTTTTTTTTTGCAGTTGACACCAAAGCAGAGCTTCTCATTTCTTGAATGTCCACCCTAGGAAGAAGAAACATCTCCCCCACTCATCACCACGACTAGAAATAGCATCATTTGCCTGTAAAATTGTTCAAAGTATATTTCTGCATAACATTGTATCCTTATCAACACAAAAGAAAACAAAAAAGAAATACAGATTACAACGAAGAAAAACTGGACTTGTTTTTAGTCTCTCGCCAACTTTCTTTTGATCCCTCTCCAACATTTTCCCATGGTGCCCGTTAAGCGTTGGTTCACCGCAATTCATTCTTTCTGCTCTGCGCTGTGTGTGTATGAGCATGCTTGTTGAATTAAAATTACAAAAAACAAACAAGCAAACAAAAGAAATTAGCACACAATGCGACAATGACAGTGCCACTGTCACTGATCAATTCCAGTGGATGTACAATTAGACATTATTCCAGTACAGCAAAAAAAAGAAAAAGAAGAAAAAAAAAAGAAAGTCGACTGGTCAACGATGTCCTATTTTCTCAATTTGCTGCTCATGCCAATATTTTTAAAAATCCCCAACTGCTTTGCTGCTGTTACAATTTGGGTTGAAACACTTTGTGTTTTTCCTTATTTGGATTTATGAAATTTGGAAATTTTGAGAAAAAGAAAAAAAAAAGAAAAGAATGAGGTTTCATTCATTGAAAATAGCTCTTTCCAAATGAATTCTCGGAAATGTAAGTGTGTTTATTCATTGATGAGTTTGTATGAAACTAATACATGGGATCATCACTCCAATCCTACCCTAATTGAATGTTTTTCTGGATCAAACTGATCCAGATTTCGCATTGAAGTTTTAAAGGCCCAACAAAGGCTCCAATCTGGATTAAAGGCAGGACTGGATTTCCAAATCTGAATTTGAATCTTCAGGATTAAATGTGGTTTGAAGTGCCCAGTTTTGGATCTAATTTGAGTTCAATCCAATCCACCAGGACTCACCCTGGTGGATTATGTTTGAAGTGATGGTCCCTGAAAATGTTAGTTGAAAGGATTTCACAGAATCCATTTGAATCCAGAAAGCCTAGGAATCATGTCAAATTTAATATGGATACAAAATATGCCAAAAATGAGGCAAGTTGCATCATCTCGGATTTGGACGATCTAGGAAAGTAATGATTGAAAAGTGGAGCAAACCAAGGGACAAATACAAACCGAATTCTTCTATTTTCTAGACCGCTACTTTAATATGAATGTTATTATCCTATTGAAAAATCACTCAGTAATTTCTTTTATTCAACCGTCAAGACATATATGCACCAGAATCTGTGCGACTTCAAAAATATTTCAGCGCAAAGAGTGTATTGTGAGCCAAAGTCATGTCAGCACCAGCACCCTCAAAAAACTGACGCCATTCTTTGATGCTTCCACACAACAAGCAGCTGGCAATTGCAGCTGTTAAATCCCATTTTCATGACAATTCTAACTGCTCAAAGGGAAACTTTTCTCTGTAATGTTTCAGTTTTGTTTTGTTTTGAATTGACGGGCTTGGCTTACTTTCTGACAACACAATGACATGTTTTGCATCCACTGTAACAATGCGTACTTATTTTTTTTTCTTTTTTGTGGTTAACGCTGTACACATATTCCCTGTGTTTGGTACTGTAGCAGACTGAAAAAACATGACATCTAATATTGACTTTCAAGTTTTTACACAGTATTGCCTATCTTTGCTAGCTTTGCTAGCTCACATTCTGTGCATCCCCTTGGGCCTAAAATCCCCCTGTCCGTAAAAGCTAGTGATTCTCCTGTGTATAACACAACTACAGTACAGGGTTGCTACTGGCTACAATATTTAGTATAACATTTCCAAAAAAAAAAAAAAAAGTGGAGAGAATAGTTTTCAGCTGTATTTTGACAAACCTTCAGTTGTGTTTGGTCGATTGTTGTTGCAAGAGTTTGATAATACTGTATCTGACTTTCTCTGAGATCCTGAAGGCCGTGAGTGGTGCCAGGTTGTGCCTTTCTCTGATTTGGTCTCTTTTTTTCATCCCTCCTCTTTTTTTTCCTTCCCTGTGTTCTGGATAGTTTTGATCATTTTGACATGTTTGCAGAATCACATCAATACACATGCCCATCCCCCCCACAGAGAGTGAGCAGTATACCACTCAGCCAGTGGGGGGAATATTTGGTATTATCGTTTGTAGTAATGTTAATTTGGGTATTGCTTTAAGTTCCCAACTTCATTGGAATTGGGCTTTGCACAGATACATGTGAACTATTTTTATCCATTCATTTCTTGAAACTTGTATTATACTTATTTATATCTTAAACAGAAGCGTAAAACATTTATGTTTACTTTGTAAATAGTTTGTCATTGTATTTCATTTTATTTCACCTGTATCCAGGTAAGGAAATTGAGAACAGATTTTCATTAGCAATGCCAACCTGGCTGCAGACAACAAAGTAAAATAAAGCAACATAAATTCAAATACGATTCATTTAAAAGTATGACAAGCACATTATTTTTCATCAGCATTTCATGACACATAAGTCATAAATGATTTTGTGTTCAGAAAAAGTTAGTGCTCAGATGCATAAACTTTTGCACGACATTTTGAGGATGAAGTTGATAATATATTGTGATAAAGTCCCCAAGCGTTGTCCCTTCAAGATATGGCATGTATCCATCCATCCATCCATCCATTTTCTAAATCGTTTAGCCTCACAAGGGTAGTGGGCTGTCTTCGGTCAGGAGGCGGGGGACACCCTGAACCGGTTGCCAGCCAATCGCATGGCACACACAGACGAATAACCATTCACACTCACAGTCACAATTTAGAGGGACATTTTAGGGACAATTTCGAAGGTTCCATTAACCTGCCACACTGTACTTGGCAACATTGTCCCCTTCTGCTTTCCAGCTATGACATCTCTTGTACACCATACGACTTTAAGGAGTTTAGTACTCTGCCAACATTACTACATGGGGTGGTTCGGAATTGCAAACGATCGTTCATAATCAATCGTGTCGACGACAGAAGAACTGCTGTGCAAATGTTTTTGGAATGTGGGAAGAAACCGGAGTAACTGATGAAAACCCACAAAGTCATGGAGAGAACATTGCAATTTCCACACAGGAAGGCCAGAGCCGGAATCAAACCCACAACCTCTGCACTGTGAGGCGAACGTGCTCACCAGTCGATCACCGGGCCGCCCATGGGGCATGTAATAAGTAGTATTTTGTGACTGGGGAATTGGATAGAATGCAATGTGTGCGCCTGAAATATTTTTTCAACACCAGTCTCGATGGTGTTTACACCACGTCTATTACAACCATCCCAATATGCTAACTCACCATTTAAGGGAAAAAAAAAACTTCCCTGGAGTGAAACAATGTGCATGAAACTACAAAACTCCTTCAACAGGATCCAGAAAGTTTCAATGGAGTGAATCGTCCCTTTTGATTTAACAGGTGGTTTCCAGGTAATTTCCCAAACGTGTGTGTGTGTGTGTGTGTGTGTGTGTGTGTGTGTGTGTGTGTGTGTGTGTGTGTGTGTGTGTGTGTGTGCGTGCGTGTGTGTGTATGTATGTGAAGCTTGAAAAAAGAGATAGATAGATAGATAGATAGATAGATAGATAGATCGTCCCCAAAATACAAGCAAATACTGTATAAATAGGGCTCAATGATTCCATGACAAAGAATTGTGATATGAATCCTATTGTGCACAAATAATGATAACCTCTAACCTGAAAACATGATCGGCTGTCCACTGGAGTAACCAATGTCCCTGAAAGGGTTAAGGTGACCAGCTGTGAGTGTCAGTATGTGATCAGAATCCAGCTTTTCCTTCTCTACTGTGGTTTGCAAGTCAAAGATGTAAACAGAAAGTCCAAGAAACAAGAAGTAAACAGTGACTGAATGAGCAACTGGTGGGCAGCTCTGACTTGGAGTTATCTTCCCAAAGATGAAACTATTTACACAAGATCATTCCTCACCCTCGCTTGTGTGGCGGTATCTGCAAAGCGATGGGGAGTAAATGAAGCCATTGTGCAAGGTAAGTCCTCCAAAACGGGCAATACAAGAATCCCGTTGAATCATTGCAAGAAGCATGATGTGGAAAACATGATAATGCGAGAGGAGTTTGCACAGCCTGTCGACATATCATTAGCAATTGAGTTGCTACTCTGCAGCTGTGCAACCACCGGACCATGAACACAATCCACCAAAAAGCATGCACTTGTTTGAACCGGTCTGCGGCGCAGGAAAGGTTGGAAACCACCGCTGCGCATTCCTTGAGGCGAGATTCTAGTTTTCTTTGCTTCTGAAAGCATTTTCAATCTGCTATCGCCAGTCATCGACACTGTACTTGGCAACACTATCCCCTGCTGCTTTCCAGCTCTGACATCTCTTGTACACCATACGACTTTAAGGAGAAATTGCAGACATAATGTCAGGGGGCAACAACTTGACAGCAAAGTTGAGTCCAACTCTGTTGGCTAAAAGCAGAAGCAAATCTACCCTGAATTTGTACTTAGGTTGCCCTAAAGAGCAACGTTGTGAGCATTTAAGCCTGAAGCACAACAGCATGACTCGATCGGTTATTTATATCTGCCGAACCTCAATGGCAAGAACACGGTCCTAATGCGACTGGTATGTTGCGGTCTTAAGACATTCAAATGGTGGTCACAAGATTGGAGAGGCTACTTTCACTCATTTCCAAAGTTCACATTGCCTACTGTATGACACAACAAGCAAACAAAAAAAATGGCTTTTCTTCAACACGAGGTACTTCATAACACTGAGCTGTTTCATTGAGAGGCGTTTTGTTTTTAAGTGATTAGGTGTACAGTTGGATACAGAATTTCACTTTTTCAAACCCATTTCTAGTTTGCATGATTTCTCACACCAGCTTAATTGGACTTGATGATGGCGCAAAGGGTTGAAGGTTCAGTTCGGCACTGTTGTGAGAAAGTTTTCTTCCTGAGCACAGTCCAGGTGTCTTCAGAAACTCACTCATTCTTCTAACTCCTCAGTGGCGTGCCAATGTTGAACTGCACCGTTATTCTGGCATCTGTTCCCTGCCTGCATGCCTGCAAGTGTATGAATTGGATCTTTGTATTGTGTAATGCACTTCCCAACTATTTTGACAACATGGAGAGCTACGCATCATGCTAAACCTGTGACAGACCAACAGCAAAATACTGTTTGGATTGTCATAGTCGTACGAATAACTTGATTTGTATTCCTTGCTTTCTGGCTGCTTGAACATCCATGAGCAAATAGTCACGTTTAATGATACTAGAATAGGTGGAAACAGAATAAGAGTAATGCAAAATTACTTCCAAGGCAAAATTCATAATTTGAAGTTGTCATATCTCTTCACACTTTCTGTCATCACATGTAAAAGTTTTTCAACTGCAGAAAATGAAGAGGGAAGAAAAATACAACCATCTCCCTTTTGTAACTCAATTATGTTGAACATGAATTTAACCCTTTCAGGGACAGCGGTTACTACAGTGGACAGCTTATCAATGTTATCAGGTGACAGGTTATCATTTTTGGTGCATGAAAGGGTTAATGTCTTTTTTTCTATTTATTTAAAGCAGTAAATTGTATCGCCACTTGAGTAGCCCTTATATAGCTTGTTGTAATTAGAAAATTAAAATTAAAGACTGGGTCGGCTAATTGGTCCAGCGGTTCTCGCGTTGACCTCACAGTGCAGAGGTCTTGGGTTCAATCCCCGCTCTGGCCTCCCTGTGTGGAGTTTGCATGTTCTCCCCGGGCCTGCGTGGGTTTTCTCCAGGTACTTCGGTTTCCTCCCACATTCCAAAAACATGCATAGCAGACTATTCGAACACTCAAAATTGTCCCAGGGTGTGAGTGTGAGCGTGTATGGTTGTTCGTCTCTGTGTGCCCTGCGATTGGCTGGCAATCGGTTCAGGGTGTCCCTCGCCTACTGCCCGAAGACAGCTAGGATAGACTCCAGCACCCCCCGCGACCCTAATGAGGATCAAGCGGTTCGGAAAATGAATGAATGAATGAATTAAAGACTGGTGAAAAAAAATGAACAGCAGTCACATCAAAGTGACTCATTTCTACGTACGACCATTAAATCACGATTTCATAAGCATTGATGCTACATTTTTAATTTAAGTGTGCTGACATTTTCAGCATAAACCACTGCAGTATTACTTGTTCTTATAACGACCAAATCATTACCAGGGCAAATTCCACTCTTCCGAAAATGTGCAGGGAAAGAGATTGCTGCTAACATGAAGACCACAGTTGGTGTTGGTGCTTTTCACCTTTTTTGAAAATAGTTGCTAGTATGATCAGAGAATTCACTATTGAGGCACATTTAAAGTTGCCTTCAACTGTCCAAATTCAGATAAAAGCATATCATTCCATATTAAACTTATTGCACGTCTTGGCGATGTGCATGGGCCATTGTTGTAATAACATTTTTTTTTCAATACTATACGTACTGCGATGATTAAGGCACAAAGAAATGGTTTTACTTGCTCTGAATAATCTCAACAGAAATGTTCACATCATTGTGGAGCATCCAAACGTTATCGGATGTGATGCACACTTGAGCTCATAGTTTTGGATGAGCAAACAAACTCATTTGTTTTTCTTATATTAAGGCTTCCCATCCATATTCGATCAATAATGCAAATTTTTTCCTCTTCAAACTATGCACATCAAAGTGTGTGTGTGTGTGTGTGTGTGTGTGTGTGTGTGTGTGTGTGTGTGTGTGTGTGTGTGTGTGCGTGTGTGCGTTTGTGCGTGTGCGCGTATGGGATCGACATGTGCGAGTGCGCACTAGATGGTAGCGAACAACTTCGGAAATTCCTTGAACATCGAACTTAGAATTGTATTTACATTTGCACCCATGCGTGTTTGATATGTATGCATATGGACGATATAACTCGCCACACAACAAAGAACAAGACATACTGTATTCACTGCTGTCGAGCCAAGGATGGTTTGGTCCTTTTTCGAAATAACTCAGATAATTCGAGTCGGTATTTTGAAGTCCGTTCGGTCCGCTAGAATACCTTTACTATAAACAATTGAGTATGACAACCACCGAGCCGCCCGAAGCCTCATATCCAAACACATTCCCTAGTAGTAGCGTGGCTTAGTTGAAGAGATCAGATAACAGGGGAGCTTTCTGGGCTCGTATGGCTGCACTTACTCCAGTCAGGTTTATTTGTACAGCCCTTGAAACAAAAGAAGCGCAAAGGGCTTCACAAGCCCCCATTTGACAAATATTAGTGACAGCAGTAGCCAAGTTTCTACCGAGTGGTACACTTTAATCCCGTTGACCACACATGATTTGAAAACTGTCATAAGCCCTGACCTGGTTTGAGTTTACATTGTCGGGTGCATAGAGTCAGGAACTGTGTTAATTTACCCGATCATGCCATTTTCTTTGCCGTGGCTTTGCTTTTGTGTGTACCATCTCATATTATACTTATCATATCTCATGCAGTGATTCATTAGCTAACAGCCAATCACAGTGTTCAATTGTCAGAGACGGACGACGCCATTTTACATATGGCGATTAATGGCTCATTCTTTTGCATGATGTCTAAAAAGCACAATGACACAAATTTCTTGATTCTTACATTTTGTGCCCGCTTGTAATATGAGTGTGTTGAGCAAGATTGGGATTTCATTAAACCATGATTGTGGATAGTATGATAAACAATGACTTCTCAGCCTATTGATGCATGCTATGAAAAGCAATTATTTTATTGTAGACTGTAAACATTTATTGTCCTTAATTGAAGACAAATAATTTTAGAATATGCATTCAGATCGGCGGTCCATTAGTTCGCGCGTTGACCTCACAGTGCGGAGTTACTGGTTCAATTCCAGCTCTGTTCAATTCCAGCTCCAGTTTCCCTGTGTGGAGTTTGCATGTTCTCCCCGGGCCTGCGTGGGTTTTCTCCGGGTACTCCGGTTTCCTCCCCGATTCCAAAAACATGCATGCCAGGCTGATTGAACACTCTGAATTGTCCCGAGGTGTCAGCGTGGATGGTTGTTCTTCTGTGTGTGCCCTGCGATTGGCTGGCAACCGGTTCAAGGTGTCCCCCGCCTACTGCCCGAAGACAGCTGGGATAGGCTCCAGCACCTCCCCCCACCACCACCACCACCGCGACCCTTGTGAGGATAAGCGGAACGGAAAATGGATGGATGGATGCATTCAGATCAATTGTGCTTTTGCTCTTTAAATGTGTAGTCAATATGTAATTAAGTATCAAGGCATTGAAGACTCCTGCATCTATAAGAAAGTGGCAGAAAAATCTCTTCTCAACATTTTCCCGAGGTGTGGAGTGGCCAGAGAGTGACAAGGGGTGGCCTGGCAAGAAAGTGGTTGTGGGAAGCCCACACTCCAGCGCAGCTGGTCTCGGTTCAAAATGAGGCATCCAATCAAATTAGTTTATTTGCTGGGGTGTTTCCTTCGTGCGCAATGTTACTCTTCGGTGGCAGAAGTCCATCCTCATTCAAAATGATGCGCAGGAGAGACGATAGTTTGTTTACATAATTCGGCATTACAGTTGGAAATAATGAGAAAGACAGAGAGTCATTTAAAGCCAAGCAGTTGACGACACTGGAAGCATTTATTTCAAAAGAAGACAGGGGCATGCCTGCTCTTTGTTGATTGGTTCATTTCACTGTCTGTATGCTCAGATTTGCCTTGCCTTAGAAATGCACTTGATGAGACTATGATGAGAGTCAATCGCTGGTACAGCAATGAATCTGGATTTCCAGGCTAGTCCATGGCCACCCCTGGCCAACACAAAGCTCCACCCTTGGGCAGGATGTCATAAGATATGACATTATAGTGCCAAGATGCCACACATATGAACGAGAAATACTGTGTGCAAAATTACTTTACCGAGATGGACATAAAAATTCACGTGGTGGTAGGCAGCAACTTTTGAGATGGTGACAAACTGCTAACGAGTGTATTTCACATCTTTGAGCAAAGGCAGGCAGCTAAACGGGAGCGTCTGCGGTTGGATCCACAGGAGAGCATTTACCACTCCCAACACTTGAGGTGATTTATGTAGTTTGTGCCAATAGCGGGCCTTTGTTGGGGACTGTAAATGCATTCTTGTGTCCACCTGTCGATGTTTCCATGAAATCACCCATGCTCAAAAGTCTGAATGAACTCCTCCCTCCTCGACACAATTCTTTTGAACGTGGACAATTACGTCAGTTTACCACGTTTTAGTCATTTGCAGCCGTACATGATCAAATGAAGTCGAGTTTTTGTGTGTGTGTGTGTGTGTGTGTGTGTGTGTGTGTGTGTGTGTGTGTGTGTGTAATTAATAGGATGAAGAGGTGCTCGTTGAAACTTCTTTCATTTGGAACGCTTTGCTGTGGGGTTGTTTTTTTGTTGTTGACTAAATCTACAACTAGAACTAAGTGCAGAGAAGTCATAGAAAAGCAGAGTTGTGTCGTCGTATTACCTGTGTCTGCTGGCGACTCGAGCACCTTGAGCGTGCGCATTCCCGCCGGTGTATAGGTTATAGGAGCTTCTGAGCGGGAACGCGCTTTTGGCGTCCGCACAAGTCAAGAGAGCCAGCAGGAGCAAAAGAGGTGCCATCCCGTTGACCAATACGCGATCAATACAGGATGTCGTTACAAATCAGAGAGGGAAGGCTGCCTCAACTGGAGAACAACATCCCAGCTCCATGGAGTCAAAAATAATAGACGGTCATATTTTTTTCTAAGTTAAAAAAAAAAGTTCGTCCGATCGACTCTGATCAATAATCCCGATTCTGATCCAAAATTCGCACTTGACGCACTGTTTGAACTCATCTGATCCGCTCCGAGTCCCGCCTTTTGTCCACGTTTACTCCGACCTAACCCGGCAGTTTTTCTCCATCAGAACAATTTATGTCTCATACGAAACAAAGAAAAGGTTGCGACAGTCCAGGCTGAACCCAGTCCAGCTGCTCCTCCTCTACGTCACCGCCCCCCAGAACTGCCCCCGCCCCTCCCGGAGAAGAAGACCGACACATCCATCCAGCACTCACAGCATAACTATTCTTTCTACTGTTCGTGTTCTACTGTTTCTCGTTTATTTTTATAGACGAGACCACTCTTGATTTAGTGAACACTAGTTAGTCACTTTTGTGCAATTAAATGGCTCATAGTGAAATTGAAGAATGTTGAAGTAACAACAACAGCACAAAAGCTTCACCTCCCGTTTTTGAGTTGGTCTGATAAAAACAGCTTCTATGAACACACCACATTTTTGGGCAGTGACAGTAAAAAAAGCATAATCGATTGAAAAGGTAGTAGTAGTAATAATAATAATAATAATAAGTAGTAGTAGTAATGATAGTAAATACTTGTGACTGTACTGAAAAAGTACTCCCACCAATGTCGGAAAATGTAATGCAGTGTATTTTTCCATGTCAGTCTTTACATTCTCCTGTCTTTAATCTCTTTTGATGTAATTTCAGAGGAGCAGTAAAATTTGAAATGTGAAATTTCAACACCCAAGACTCCATCCATCCATTTTCTAATCCGTTTATCCTCTCAAGGGGTGCTGGAGCCTATCCCAGCTGTCTTCGGGCAGAAGGTGGGGGACACCCCGAACTGGTTGCCAGCCAATCACTGAACACCCAGACTCACTCAAAGCAATTTTTGCCACCTGTCTGCTGGTTTTACCCTGCAGAGGGAAATGCCCAATTCTGAATTATTGCCTCTATCTTGGTATGTGTACTGTACATATTTATGTATTTCTTAGGGCTGCATGTTATTGATAAAACTTGCGATATGCAGTGGTGTTGAATATTATGATTTGGTCATATTTAAAATGTACCAAAAGAAATGGCATCTTACTCATGAAAAAATAAAAATCCGTTCATCCATCCATTTTCTGATTCGCTTCTCCTCTCAAGGGTCGTGAGGCATGCTGGAGCCGATCCCGGTTGTCCCCGGGATCGGAACTGGTTCGCAGCCAATCATAGAAAAAAATAATCTTCCGTTAAAATAAGTAAGCTCTTAGCTAATTAACTGTAATAACTTAGAAATGTATTTGTATGCACTGTATGTTTTTTAAAATCATTTAGTAATGCCCCTAGATACCGTTCACCTGTTGGATGGCGATGTACCTTGAAGGTTGTATCTCATTGGTCAAAGTCAGATGAAAGCATATAATTCCATTCCACGATATTTTTTTCAATAAATATTGTGCAGCCATACTGTAGTATTTATATATATTCCAAGTCACACATATGTGATGTCACTGTGCACATTCACAGAACACATGGGGGAAAAAAATCTGCATGCAGACACCCACATGCTGCATTTAAATAAATACAAAAATTGCAATGATAAAAACAACAAATATTAAATGTTACATACACCCTACCATCTGCTCAATTCAATTTTCATTGTGTAAGTGATTTTCGGGGAGTTTTAAAACAAATGAGACTTATATTTTAAATATATGTGTAACAGGTCCGGTTAAAAAAAAACAACTTGGAAATACTTACCGTACTGCATTATAATGACACAAAATCTGTGAAATGATGAATACCTGACATGTTCTTTTACGATATCGTCCATTATATATGTTTACTGTGTCATTGATCATTCATATGACCTTGTAAAACTCTGAAGGCTGAATTATACAGTGCTCACTTTGATATTTGTCAGTTCTTGCATGGTACATGTTTATCATGTGGTGAATGAATTACGACGTCAGTATCCTCAAGTGTTTCTTCATCTTAATCTTCAAGCTTCCTGACCTTGACGCAGAGTTTGTGAAGCCAAATGGGGGGATTAAAAAGGGTGTGTTGGGTTTCGCAAACCTTCGGTGTTTAAGTGCTTCAGAAAATTTGAAGAGCTATTTCAGAAAGGTACAAAAAAATAAAAACAAGGCAAGAGTAAACAAAGCATCAGGATGTGTTTTGGAGAATTGTGCATTCGTGCAATGTAAAAACTGGCAATAACTGACTTTCAGTAGAAGAGAATGATAACATCCATCCATGAATCAATTTTCCGATCCGCTTACCCTCACAAGGTGCTGGAGCCTATCCCAGCATTAAAAAAAAAAAAAAAACAATCCTGCAGAGTTCCTGGAGCACGAGGAAATTATTATTATTTTGATTCAAATATAAATAATTGTGAATAATCAGTTTTATCTTTAAAATGGCAAGAACGTGTTGGACCGTATTCAATTCTTTCATTTTATGCATTCCATAACATTGTCTGATTGTTACCGCTTTTGCTTTGATTTTCTTGTATTCTTTTGCTTTTGATTTTGTAAATTTTGGATCAAACTCGAGGTTTTGAATTGGATTTTGCAAAAATAGGACCGGTGAAACGTTTCTGCTGTGTCCCTTACCGGTGAAACGTTTCCCTTACAAAGACATGGCTCAAATGGGAGCTGTATTTCTTCCCGATTCCTCACCGCAAGCTTTTTAAAAAAACATTTACAGCCTGTTTTCTGTTTTGTTTCACAATAAGGCAATTCTGAAAAAATCAGAGCCAGCATTTTGAAATTGTTTTGATTCACCACCAGGGTACACGGGAAATATGGATGTCAGCATGCTGAGATTTTTATTACTTTTACCAAAAAGGTTTTATGTTCATTATCACGGCTTCTTCATTCGGAGTATCAAATTGAACTTTTTTGTGTTCACACTTCCATTTTTCTCAGGGCTTGATCTTGTGCGAATCTCAAACTCAGACGTGAATTGAAGAGGTGGTCTTGGTGCACTTGGAAGTTGACTGGAGCAATTCACTTCACCTCAACTGTGTTAAGTCTTGCACCAGATCTCTATGTGTGAAGAACTTTTGACACTTTTCAATTAATCAATTACAGAAGCTCTTTGTGATCCATAAAACAACAAGCGGAAGTAACCCAGTAGATATCATCATTGATCTGTGAGTGATTGAATAAATATACGTGCCAAGAGTACCAAATATAAGCATGAAGACAGTCTTAAAAAGCTTTTCTGATGTCTCAAAGACCTGAAGTATTCCCCAGAGTACGAAATTATTCCTAAAATAATTGCAACAATATTGCCCAGTTCCAACATTGCGGTTCACTGCAAAAGGCAAAAATGTTGGGATGATGCCCATGACTGCTTTGTATTTAACCTGAGAAGAGAACAACCTTGTAGATTTCCCGGAGCACAAGGAAATGTCATATCAGTGACTTGCAAAATGTTATGACATTGAAGAATGACCAGCATGGATGTGAGTGTGCGCGCACACACACACACACACACACACACACACACACAATTGTTGGTGGGGTGTGTGTTGTATTTCGGACACAATGCGTTCCGCCGAAATGTCCACCCTCTGCAAGTCGAGTGAGATTCATCATGAATGATGGAAGAGCTAAGCAAAACAACCTGTGAGAAATATTTATCACACAAAACATGATAAATGTGCTGAACTATCCGCTTTCAATGACTTTTACACTGTGTTTCCTTCCTGCCCTCTGGAGGTTGTTGCTGATGTCACCAACAGTCCTTTTTTTTTAATGAGCATTATTATTATTATTGCTGTATGACTATTATTTTTGTAAAGCTCACTTTAAACTCTCGGCCTAAATATGGAGCGTCATCAGCAGTCAACACTTCAACTCAAATATCACTCTTTGCCTCCCTCCTAACAAGGACAACAGAGACAGTGGCAGAAAAACAAATCTTTCTGGAAATTTTCTTTATCTGAACTCATAAATCGGAGCCGTAAGCCCACCCAGGCCGCC
>NW_017807733.1:157017-177734 GCF_001891065.2 Hippocampus comes | reverse complement strand
CCCCCCGCCCAGTCGCTTTGTTTAATGTGACTATTTTCAAATAAAGACTTGGGTTGAAACAATTTCCCATGCCAGAGTAAGCATTGCAGTGGTCCGATCCCTTCACTTAATCACCTTGGAGCCTCAGCATGACATTTGAAATCACCCATCCATCCATTCATTCATTTTCCAATCCGCTTTATCCTCACAAGGGTCGCGGGGCGTGCAAGATCCTATCCCAGCTGTCTCCAGGCAGTAGGTGAGGGACACCCTGAACCGGTTGCCAGCCGACCACAGGGCACACACAGACGAACAACCATCTGCGCTCACACTCACACTCACACCTAAAGGGGCGATTTTGAGTGTTCAATCAGCCTGCCATGCATGTTTTTGGAATGTGGGAGGAAACCGGAGTACCTGGAGAAAACCCACACAGGCAGGGGGAAGAACATGCAAACTCCACACAGGGAGGCCGGAGCTGGAATCAAACAGTGCACCTCTGCACTGTGAGGTCAACGCGCTAACCACTGGACCTCCAGGCCGCCCCATTTGGAAATCAGAAATCCATAATCACATGTCAGGACTCCTGGAGTCAAGGTGGTTCAGTCTACTTTCATCCCTTTGTTTAAAAGTGGATCCTGTATACTGCGGTCAAGTCCATGTGTGTTTTTGTTCCCTCCTATTTAAAGGGCCCATCATAATCCAGTAAGGTTTCCCCGTGGCACATCCTCGCACACACACACGATGGTTTTTCATGCTGTACAAGTCACAGTTTGGATTGAGCTACTGGTTTATTGTTCTACTTCAAGACAAGAACACACTGATATCAAATATTTTGCACAGTGTGTAACAATCAAATCGGTGCATTTTCTACAGGTTGCAGGTTTGAATTGATCCCTTTTATTGATGATGGAAATTCCCTGCAATTATGTTCTATCATCTGTATTGATATCCACATTGTTATACAGTTATACTCAACTCCATTATTTGTCAGAAGCCTGAAGGGATTCTCCAGTCTCGATGGATTTGATACTAGCGTTGAGCCCCACTTGAACACTGCACTCCTTGAGGTCAGTCCTACAAAGTATTTTTAGTGAACAGATACTCCAAAAGCAGAATGAGAAGCAAAGCAGTCATCTGTCTGGCTCCTCTCCCATGGGACCATCTTCAAGTTTCGGTCAGGAAGGTATATTTTTAGGAACAGATTGTAACGTTCTTTTTGATTGAACTTGCAGTTAGGGCTGGCTCAGGCTCATCCTGAAGACTCGCTCACTCTTGGATCCAAGTGGGAGAATGGCCTTCTGTGTGTCATGCTGACTAATTTATTGATTATATTCAGACAGGGCTTTTGGTTTTGTGTTTTGCTTTGCAGTCAATCTGTTGTGAAGTACTTTGTGGCAAGACACATTTACAGACTTTGAAAAAGGAGGACGACACCAACTATGCCTCAAGCATTAAAAGAGGTGTGGTTGTTTTCCGGAAAGAGGAGTGTTTGGTGAACAAATTAATAGCTGGCATCTGAAAGAATGTATCGTCAAGATTTCCACCTGCTACCTACCGGAGGAAAAACCTCTACAAACTCATAATTATACGGCAACACGTGTGGCTCCATAAGCTGCTTATATCAATCGGTTCCATAACAACACTATTATTGCATTTTTTTTCTCAAAATAATTGTGACAAATGTGATCTTGACGTTTTTATGCACGTTTGAAACAGTCATAATGTTCTCTGCGTTTGAGAAACAACTTTCACAACAACAACGAAAACATTCGTTAAATGTCCTGCAGCTTGTTATTTTGGGCGTCCCAGCAAATGCGTTCATCCCGAGGCTAAAGCCAAGCCTTCTTCTCCATCAGCTGTCTGACCTGCAGGCGATCACCTGGCCATCATATTTAACTCAGGTGCAAATTGTAAAGAAGGTCATCATCAGTCCACAATTTTCATGGATTGAGGGAGGGGGGGGGAACATTTGACATTGTGGAAAGAATCTACAGTACTGCCTCAGTTAAAAAAAGAAAAATATTACTTAGAACTGTGGGGGGTGGGTGGGTTGGGGGATACATTTTTGAAGTAAATAATTTTGGATTGGTTTACGACTTCATTGAAGAGGCTTTGTTTATGCGCTGATGTTATCTGCAAAGTAGCCACAATACCATCAATAAAGTCGCCTCTAATTTGTTTAAGTGTGATTGTAAAAGCACAGAAGTCGCCCAGGGGGTCGTTCTCTTGAATTTTTTTTTTTGCTGTGACCTTCACCAGGAGGGTGAAAGGCCAACAGGATGAGAGAAAAGAATGCAAGTTGTTTTTTTTAGCGAAAGCGAAAAAAAAAAAAAATTAACCTTAACCACAATGAAACAGATTTTACAGAACAAACTTAATCCGCCAATTGATAGCCTTCTTTCAAAAGCTTTGAAAATGTATTCCCTTGCGGTTTATTGACATTTTACGGAGCATTTTTCGTACCGGTACATGTCAAAGTATCCAAAAACCAAAGTAAGGCAATTGTAGTTCCAGATGAAAGTCTAAACTCTGATTGGAGTTCTTGATTTTAGGGTGCGGATTCTCCCAGAACCCTTCTGTTTTGAATAATACTCTTGTTTTTGTCTCTCATTCTTTCGTTTTACCTGATTTTCAGCCTGCCTATTTCCGCTTGTGTCAAGCCAGTTTGGCTTCTGTCCATATATTTTTGCTCCAGATATTTTCTTGAGGGCGGCCCAGTGGTCCAGTGGTTAGCGCGTTGACCTCACAGTGCAGAGGTATTGGGTTCAATTCCAGCTCTGGCCTCCCTGTGTAGAGTTTGCATGTTCTCCCCGGGCGTGTGTGGGTTTTCTCCCGGTACTCTGGGTTTCCTCCCACATTCCAAAAACATGCATGGCAGGCTGATTGAACACTCCAAATTGTCCCTAGGAGCAAGTGTGAGCGTGGGTGGTTGTTCGTCTGTGTGTTCCCTGCGATTAGCTGGCAACTGGTTCAGGGTGTCCCCTGCCTACTGCCCCAAGACAGCTGGGAGAGGCTCCAGCACCCCCCGTGACCCTTGTGAGGATCAAGCAGTTCGGAAATTGAATGAATGAATGAATATTTTCTTGACTTAAAGTGCATTGTCATGGATTTGAGAAACAGTGTTTTAAAAGTCCATTGACAAAGTACCGCTTCAAGTCCACATTTTCTGACAAGAGTCAAATCGCACAGGTAGGATCAATCAACATTCAAACATAACACAGATGACAACCCCCAAAAAAGGAAAATGCCTGTTCTCAGGGAACTTCTCAAGAGAAATAGTGGTTGGGTATTTTCTGTAAATTGTAACTACGTGTATGTAACATACATATATTCAATTGAACATTAAATCATATATGATATTTAAAAAATAAGCTTATGTTAAGAGCTCAGTGTTGGCCCAGTGATTGACAGACGCTCTTGTTAAAAAAATAAATAAATAAAAAAAAACCACAACAAACTTTGTTCTACATATCAACAAAGCAAGGACCCAAAGCAGTTGTGTGTATTCAGTCAAACACCTTCAGTTCATCATAAAACCAACACACACACACTTCTCTGGTTCAGATTAAGCTCTCACTGATATCAATCACGCTTTTCAGGAATGTTGGTGAAGTTGCAGCAGTGAAAAGTGGGTCAAAAATTCAAAGGTTTTGCTGCTTTATTTCCCAAGCAGTCGAGAGGGGGAAACCTTTCAAACCAGATGATAGGTTGACAATAGTCTTGCTGATGAGACTGATGAATGTCCCTCTCTTAAAGTATTCCGATATTATCACCAGTTGTCTTATTTACTAAATGTTCACAATTTAACCGGTTGGCGTCCCAGGATATTTCTATAGTCAGTAGAACCACAGCGTCGAAAGTAACAGAGCTGGACAATGGTGTTTTAAAAGATACAGTCGGCGAATTTACGTCGCACATCAGGCAATTGGGCCTTGCGCAGCTCAACCAACTCACTGCAACTGAAAAACTACGACCCCCGGTGTTCTCACCGGGAAACAAAATTATTAGGCTCCACGTTCACTGTACTCTCTGATTTTGAACTTCAAACGACACGGCACGATCGTCAGGGGAAAGAGAAAGAAAGGAAACCGGCGAGAAATAAAAGGAGGGAGTGCATGGGGATATTTCAGAGGCAATGGATTGTGACTTGTGCATTTCTAAAACTGAGACTCTCCAACACTTCACTTTTCCATTAATACAGATGGAATTCTAAATGCAGATCAGTATTCTTCTAAACACAAACATATCTAATATATATTATAGTATACCGTGTAAATGTTTTATATGCATTGCAATGCATATAAAACGAGAGCTAACATGACAGTATTGATTGCCGTTACATCTGTGATATTGGGAGACATAGTTCACTAGCAGTTCACGTTTTTAATCATAGCAAAGCTAGTGGCCGATGATCAGCTAGTCACGAACACGTGACTAGACAGAACCCCACAAACTGCACGACAGTTCAGTCAGGTTGAGTTGCTTCGCTGTGTGTTGCAATTGTAACTTTAGAACAATTATCAACAAATGCATTGCCAAGCAATTAAAAAAAAAGGTCTTTCAACAGTGAGGTATGAACTTAATTTCATTTCAGTTCAGTGTGTCTTGAGAGTTATCATTGCTCATTGTTCAACAGAAACATATTTAGTCTGTGTCTGGTGTTAATCTAAACTGCTTGAACTGTCTTTGGTGGAGGGGGCGGGCATAACCGGGGGCCCACGTTAACCCCAGTAACACCATCTCTCACACACACACACACACACACACACACACACACACACACACACACACACACACACACACACACACGCCGTTTATTTTACTCCATCCAAAAAAGGAGCTGTTAAGGCTGCTGAGATTAGGGTGTAGAGAAAAGAACAAGCAGGAGAAACAGTGAAACCGTGTGGCAGTGAAACAGGACACCACACTTTGCCAGAGGAGATAACATGAGGGGAACATGCGTCTCTATGAAAAATGTGTCTGACCAAACATTATATTTGTTATCCAATGGCAAGGTGGGCAAAAAAGATTGCCTACAGTGTAACTGACAAAATATCTATGTAACAGAGACGATTGCTCTAAGACTGCAAGGGAAGCTCAGCTTCCTCTAAAATGTCAAAAAGTAAGTGATCAAATATATGTGTGTACATACAATTGTGTATTCATGTGATTGACTAAATATGCACTACAACACGCTCAACTTTTGTTCCGAATCAGCTTCCTATTACTGGTTATGACGTGACTCCCTTCTCATTCATTCCCGCAACTTCACTGTGCTTTAAACTGTGTGGACGATGCGCATCGACCGCGCGGATGCTGGGTGTCTAGAGAGTTCAGTGTAGGTTGTCCCAATGCATTGAAACGAGATGAGTCATTGGATAAATGCTGGTTTTGTCCCGCCCATCGGACGCTCAGCGTCTTTGGGAGTCTATGGACAGTGGGCGTTGATCGGCTGCAGGATGATTGGATGATCTGTTTGAGGCTGAATCTCTTTTGGATTGACAGCGAAATGAGCCAATCACCAATCTTATGGTGATGGCATCCTTTTCATTTTTTTGAAAAGGAACGGCGAGTAGAATTCATGTATAAATAAACGGACACATTTTATGATGTAGGCTGAAATTGTGCTTCCCTCGCTTGACAGACCAGCATCCGCCACTGCTATGTAACTATAGAATAATTGTGAAAAAATATACACATAAGCGTATCTGGTAAATATTTGGAGATGTAATTACATGTGGTGATATCGATGTTTGGGAAAGGAACATCTGTTCGCTTTTGTTTTAAACCTGCTTCTAGCCGAGCATGCAGGTCATTCTCTGACCACAGAGCTTCTCTTTCGAGCTCACTCCACACATATGGCACAATTCAGAATAGCACATGCTGGATGCAAGACCTAGTGTTTAAAAAGATATAAAGACTCAATACCTCAAAACGGCAGGATTTGCAGTCAGAATCAAAACCCATAATCTTAAAGTATAACTCCATGCCAAACGGATAATCCAGTTCGGAGGCAATCATGATTGTGAATCAACTTTACCTGCTGTTGTTCAAATGGTTCAGGCAACAGTTGGAAAAGAGAGGTAATTACCATGACAACCCCTCTTATGGAATGGTTTTGCAGGTGTTATGCAGAGACCATTTACTTCTGCTTATCCCTTCTGGATGTTTCCTGGCTAGTTAAGCATTTTCCAGTGTTCTCACCGATTGTGGTGCTTGAAGCCAGTATCTACAGAACACAGAAGGTTTGTGATGTGTCCAGTGTGGATGAGATACGAGGAGACAGGCCAGGTCTTGAGGAGAAGTTGTGGTGGGGGCATAGGAGTGCAACAACCTAAATCGCATGACCGCTATTTGCCTCTGCGCAAGAAATAACAGAAAGTGCCACAAATTGATATCCAGATGGTCATTAAACGATCACAAACAGAGTCAATGGCGGTGGTGTGAGATCCTGACAGCCGCAAGTGGGGCTGTGCTCACAACCTGAGTTATACAGTATCTGACAGATAACACACAAACTGGCACATGAGAATATGGTTCACTCCGAGCACCAGTGACTGGACAGAGTCTGCACATTTCGTATCTTGAAATTCTTTTGTAACAATAGGTAATATTTTCCTGTTGAGGTGTTTCGTAACTTGAAAATTTCGTATGAAGAGATGTTCGTAAGGAGAGGTACCACTGTATATACATTGCTTTTCCAGAGCCAGATGTGTGTGTGCTTAAGTCCATGCCTCCTTCCATGAAATGCCTCACATTTACTTACCAAGTCTTGTAAATGGTTTTGTCCTCTGCCCAAAGTAGTCGTTGACACCCTCTGATGGTGCGAGACAGTCCTCCACTTTCTGTACAAATCATAATTTTTATTACCTGCAGAAGATTCCATCTGTTCACTTGTATGTTTTAGTTTCAGCACTTTCCTGCCACACCCCAGTGTAACTGTTCTGGCGATGTAATCATAAAATTTGGGTGAGAATCCACACATTGATGATATCCTTTCGATGGTGGCATTCCTTCCCTGGGAGCTGGTCTTGGCGGTTCTGTGGGGTTGGCCAACGGCCTCGAGTCTCTTACCTTGGGTGGTGTCCTCTGGAATTAGACCAGAGACTCTTTCCTCATTGAATCCACAAGGTAACTCAAGCACACTTGCCAAAAAGCCCAATTTTACCGAGAGACTCACATGTTTTCAAAACACTGGGCTCTGAATAAATCTGAGTTGTCATTTTATTATTCCCTTCAGGGGGGGGCGACAATTACTTGTAATTAAGGTGAGTAGTTGCTCGTATTAGTATACTGCTTGTGTGTCACCATAATCATAGTTTTGGCCAAGAAGTGTAATCAGGAGACTCGTCAAGCACTTTAGTACAAACAGTACTTCACGATTGTGTAGTGGGGACATACCAAGTTTGTATGGGCAAACTGAAGAGCAAGAACAAGCTGTTGACAATGATTTGGGAATGTGTTGAAAAAGAAGATTGGAGGCTGTTTATGTTGGGGAAAAAAAGCCGGCAGCGCCGACTGTCAAACATAGGATGCGATCAGATATATTACTTTCTAAGTGTTCCCAAATTCATGATTTAATAATTATCAGCCTGATGTGAAGTGAAAGTTAATTTTTCCAGCATCACTATTATCAAATTTGAACCTGTTCACTGTATTTTATGATGTTAAACCTTTCATGCACCAATAATGATAACCAGGTAACCTGACATGATAAGCTGTCCACAGTTGTCACTGCTGTCCCTGAAAGGGTTAATACAATTTCAATAATGTTTGGTGACAACAACAAAAAAAGTTTCAATAAGCTACAAATTTTTAACTTTTTCTTTTGCTCATTTAGTCAATTCTAATTTGATCATTTGTGAGTCTCTTTGGCCTACTGAATGAAGACAGCTGGGACTTTCACTTGTTTGGTCACTTAAAAACGTTCACGAGAGGCACGAAGTTTGAAAGTGACGATGAAGTCAAAAGTGTAAGCGACTGGCTGAGACATCAGTCCAAAGATTTTTACGCTGAGGGAATATGGTAAGCTTGTGCACAGGTGCAAAAAGTGTGTGACAGTGCTGGGAGACTACGTTGCAAAAAAAAAAAAAAAGTAAGCTTCTATCTGTATTAGAAGTCCCTATACCAAAAAAATTCACCTTATTTATTGAATGACCCTCGTACAACCAGTGTGACCAAAATATGTTTGTCTGCAATTTTTCTTGAGAAACCATATATACTTTCCTTCTGACCACCACGTGTACGCTTTAAGTATGATTGAAACGAGGATTTTTAAAAATATCTTACAATGAAACTTAAGGATAGGAAATGTGTAGAAATCAAACACACAGTGAGCAGCTGGAAATCATTATACCTACCCCCCAAACTGACCACCCCACCCCAACGTTGTAAATCTTCACTCTCTGACTTTGCTGGTGAAACACTGAGAACATTTGGAGGATCTTGGAAAAGTGCAGTGAAAGCAATGTTGCTCTGAAAACAATGTACAGCGAATATGACCTGATTTGTGCCCAATCAGATACTATGCTCAGTAGCCCTTCCAAGGACAGTGGTCACCACAGTGAACAACTATTCAAAAGTTGCTCTCTCCTACATGAATAAAATCCTGTGTGTGTGCGTGTGCGTGTGTGTGTGTATCGTGTGAACTACTAACAAAGACAAGGGAACCTGCAGAACGTCTGCGTTGATGTGAAGCTCTCTTCAGACTGCTAACCGACGGTAATGGTTGTGCTCACAACCATAGTAACAGCTAAGCTCCCAGTGATCAGTGGCTTTTCTTTTGAGTGGGTGTCAAATCCTTGGTTTGTAACGATTTTCGGGAGGCTAAAGGAACCTTTTCTGCCATTTTCCCTGACGATTACAGCCAACAATGACACACGTACAAGGGACGACAAATGGCAAATGACGCTTTGTTAGTGGGGCTAGCCTTTCAATATGTCCGCCGGCAATGCATTGTGGGAGATACAGAAAAAGTCAAACCGCTCTTTGCTCCGCTCAAACTTTTCAACTGTTTACAGTACACTCGCCTCACTCATGCTCCACTCACATTTCTTCACCTTCACCAAAAATTGCATTTCAGAGCACAATCTCCTCTGTCAGCTCCTCCGCCTGTCCACCACTGACATGCAGTCATCCACATCACTGGCTCCACCCTGACACATCTGCTCTGTGTTCCGAAAGTCAGATCCAAACATGGAGAATCAGCCCTTAGTTTCGATGCTCCAATACATCTGGAAAAAAACTCCCAGAAAACGTTTGTTCTGCTGAGATTCTAAATTCTTTCAAAAATGAGGTTGAAGACTCATCGTTAACTGTTACCTGTGAATATAAGCACTTTTAGTCATCAAACTTTTTTCAAAATCTGCACTGTAATTTTAAAAGTGGTTTTATTTTCTTATTTGCTCTTTTTATCTTTTACATGCTTATTTTTAAAATGCTTTATTTGTGATTTATTTTCCCTTTGTAATTGTATTTTAATGTTCTGTGTGAAGCACTTGGTGTTGCCTTTTTGCTCAAATGTGCCATAAAATAAATTTGCCTTGACCTAACTCAGTAATCACAGCCTCCACGGTGGCGAATAAGCCATTCTTGTTACAAGTATTGTTCTAACAAAAGGAAAACAAGGAGGAATTAACAGAGGGAAAGACAGAGAACCCATGCTAATTGATAAGCTAAGATGAAATTTTTGTGAAGAATAATTAAGTGCTTGGGTGACAGAGTACACTTAACAGAGGTCTTGCTGGAAACGCGTTCAAGTGGAGCGTGTCCCTGTGCCTGCATGGGTTTTCTCCCACATTCCAAAAACATGCGTGGCAGGTTGATGGGACACTCAAAATCAGGGGTGTCCACTCTTTTTTGACCAAAGATCTACTTTTTGATAAACCAACCTCTCGCAATTGCCCCATTACTGCACATGTGTGCATACACACGCACTTACACACGCATACCCTGATGAGCAATAGCCATAACGGCCCCTAAGATGAATGAAACAGAAAAAATAGACACAAAAGTTTGTGAGTTTATGAAAAGCAAATCACTGCCTACCTTCGTCGAGACCTGATGCGGAGACATGGGATGCGTTTTTGCAGTGTGTTAACGATCGTAGCTCCTGTGTACTGTTTTAAAATGCTTCTCTCGGTCTCCAGATTCCCATTCTTTGCCAGTGCCCTCTGTGAATGGTACATGAAATAAACTGAATGAGAATAATAATAACAATAAAAGATACAGGGCAACAGCTCTGATCGCAAGCTGCAATTCCAATTCGGTGATGCCACTGTAGGTTAAAAGTGACCTGCTTTTTTATTTTCTTTTATTTTTGAAATACTTTTTGTGAAAGTGAGACTGATAGGTTGCTAAGGATGCAGTGTGCACTAACAAAAGGATATCATATTAATAGCACGCACACAGACACACAAATGTTTTAGGTTGTTCCCCCCCCCCCATACCCCCCTGGGTACCCCTGCTCTAAATTGTCCCTCGGTGTAAGTGTGAATGTGAGCGCAGATGGTTGTTCTTCTCTGTGTGCCCTGCAATTGGCTGGCAACCAGTTCAAGGTGTACCCCGCCTACTGACCGAAGACAGCTGGGACAAGCTGCAGCACACCCCACGACCCTTGTGAGGATCCTGTGGATCAGAAAATGGATGGATGGATGGATATAATGTGATAGATTTTTTTTTTTACTAGTTACAAGCTTTTCAATATTCCAACAGTTGGTACATATTACATCGTAAATATGGCTCATTATTGTTATAAAACACTATATATCACCTCTTTTTCACAATTTTTAGTGAGCGCTACTGGGAGGCCACACAGGACAGCAAGCACACTTAACCAGATGTATGACAAAAATCACCATTTGAAAATAATGACGAATGTGTATACTGTATGTTACTGTTTTTTTTAACCAATATCCATCTTTTTTTTTTTAATTCCAAAGGGCTCCCTTACATAAAATTCCCAATCAAGGATGGCACAAAAATGCTGGATTGCAAACCAACAGTAATTCATTGTGTGCATGTTTTCAAAAATATAAATTCACTGAAAGAGTTTAATAATATACAGTAGTATGTTCTTGCTGCATGTCATTCAGAAACCCCATACCAGGCTTGCTCACTTACTGTTCTTGTATGAAAAATGCTGTATAAAGCAGTAAAGAAAATCCTTGCTGTGTCCACTTTATTTGGCGAGTCAACCATCCACCACAACAGCCACTTGTCCAATTAAGCGACCATTCACCATACACAAAAATTAAATGTATCCATGTTTTTGGAAGACAAATTTAGTAACTCACCATGCACAAACAATCGGAGATTACATATGCCAAATAACCCACCAGTAATTGCGACCCCCACATTAAAGGTTTGTAATTGCCAAAAAAATTGTACAAGATGTCAGCAAAGCATAACTTTTGTCAAAGTGAAGTTACGAAACTCACTTCCACATAGTCACTTGGTACCAAGAGGATTAAAAAAAAAAAAAAAAAAAAAAAAAAAAAGAAAAAAGATCTTGGCGTATCTGGGATATGTGAATTTTTTTGAAAACTGAACCACGAAGACGCGGAGACTCAGTGTACAGAGGTCTGTGGCATTGACGCTGAAGTTTAATACCCGTAAAGCACAATAGCAAGACACCATGACAAAAGCTTCATTTTGGACAAAAGGTCGCAGAGTTCTTATTTGAAAGAAGTCAATAATTTTGAGCCTACAGACAGAAGCAAAACATGCAATTTATGCTTTTTTTAATCAACAGAGAAAGCAACTTTTACAAAGAGGCCAAAGACAATCCACATTAAAACGGTGTCCTGTCCAAAGTAAAAAACTAAATGAAAACACACGAGTGGAATCACAGTAAGAGCATACCAAGGCCAAAGTGTTGACTAATGTGTGTGCGTTAAAAATTCCTCTTGGTTCACAAAAGATAACACAAGATGTTATAAATGAGAAGAGTTTATTGTTGGCTCATGAAGCATCCCCCCCTGCCTCCCACCACCACAAAAAAAGGGAGAGAGAGAGAGAGAGAGAGAGAGAGAGATTTTGCAAAGGAAAGAAAGAATAGAATAACTTTCTCTCCCCTTGGTAATCTTTACCATAACCGACTTCCCGAAGAGTCATTTATATTCTAATAATGTACATAGAAATGTACTTGCAGGTTGAGAGAGAGAGAGATTTTGCAAAGGAAAGAAAGAATGGAATGACTTTCTCTTTTCTCTTTGCGCTGATCATCTGCCTGGATCTTTGTTATTTTAGTTAAAACCACCAAGGAGCAAAACCCTGAGTCACCACTGGAGTCCAATGAAACCACTCTGAAACTGAAATTTACACAGCAATAAAAAGGTGTAACAGTCCACATAGGCAGCAGCGTACACAGCAGAGGGAGAAAGGTCTGTTTTCAAACCAGTTTAAAATCCCAGATTAAACTGGCGGACTCGAGATTAAATACATATATAAAGTGTCATGTTCCGTATTTGGCAGCAGGTGGCAGGCGTTCATTCTGCTGCCTGCACACCTGCTGTTTCTTTTGTAATAAATATTATTTTGAGACAATAGCCTTGTCAGTGTCTGCTACTTCGGCATCCACTTATTCTCGTTCACACTGTTGCGTGCGAAGCAGTTCTTTTCCCTGCCTTGTATGCGACGTGAGAGAATACTCCGGCCACCATGGATCCCGCAGACATTGAAAAGGTTTTGTCCGCTCTGTCAAGTCTAGAGCAATTTACGAGTCAGGAGAGCCAAGCCATTACGGAGCTTCGCGGCGCGGTTTCCATGCTGGCTCACAGGTTTGAGGATTTCGAGCCTCGTTTAGTGCTTTTAGAAGGACGGAGAGCATCTTCCACGGAGGTACCCGTCCATTCTCCTACATTTCGTAGGGAACCGACGCTTCCCCACCCTTCACGTTATGGTGGTGAGCATGGTCAGTGCGGGCACTTCCTCCACCAGTGCTCGCTCATTTTTGACCAGCAACCTTCCGTTTATGTTAATGATGACGCGAAGGTTGCATACATCATGAGCCTATTGACTGGTCAGGCGGCGTCATGGGCAATTGCAGTGAGCGAAGCACAACCTAACCTCCGATCTTCATACCCCGGCTTCGTGGCCGCGTTTCGTCGGGTATCCACCATCCCGTTCGGGGAAGAGAGGCTGATTTGAGACTCTTAAGGTTGAGGTCTACAGAAAACCCCCGCACACAGATCAGTATTTGCATTTCAACTCCAATCACCCACTGCAACACAAGCTAGGTGTAATTAGAACACTTGAACACAGAGCGAGCCAAATCTCCACCAACACCAAGTCGAGAGAGAGTGAGGTCAAACACATTGAGAGGGCACTGTCAGGGTGTAGCTACCCTAAATGGCCTTTGGCAAAGTTAGGAAAATTAAAACAAACAGAGAGGAAACCAACCAACAGAGAGAAAAGAAGAGAAGGGGTGTCTGTGTACCTTATATTGCCGGCCTCTCAGAGAAAATACAAAGAATATCTCTACAACATGATATTCCTGTTTATTTTAAACCGTTTTGAGAGAGAGAGAGAGAGAGAGAGAGAGAGAGAGAGAGAGAGAGAGAGAGAGAGAGAGAGAGAGAGAGAGAGAGAGAGAGAGAGAGAGAGAGAGAGAGAGAGAGAGAGAGAGAGAGAGAGAGAGAGAGAGAGAGAGAGAGAGAGAGAGAGAGAGATTTTGCAAAGGAAAGAAAGAATAGAATAACTTTCTCTCCCCTTGGTAATCTTTACCATAACCGACTTCCCGAAGAGTCATTTATATTCTAATAATGTACATAGAAATGTACTTGCAGGTTTTTGCGCTGATCATCTGCCTGGATCTTTGTTATTTTAGTTAAAACCACCAAGGAGCAAAACCCTGAGTCACCACTGGAGTCCAATGAAACCACTCTGAAACTGAAATTTACACAGCAATAAAAAGGTGTAACAGTCCACATAGGCAGCAGCGTACACAGCAGAGGGAGAAAGGTCTGTTTTAAAACCAGTTTAAACTCCCAGATTAAACTGGCGGACTCCAGATTGAATACATATATAAAGTTTGCCTACACAAATTGTTGAAAGATTGGATTTCATATATTTTAGAAACACACCTTTCCATTGCAAGACAGCTGGCAGGATGGCCGAAGGTCCATTGTGTTTAGAAGTAGAGATATAGTTCTTGGGCTAAGAGAGAGGTTCATGGAGCCTGAGGTAGGTACAATTCCTAATGCAAAGCAGTTTGGATCATAAAATGACCAACAGCTAGTCTTAACCCAATGTCAACGTCACTGACGGCACAATTGTGATGGCGATGGATGACTATCACCTGAAAGCTAGTGGAAGACTTGTGGGGAGTAGGAATTTTTCTGCTACCAAGATTTCAGCGTAGCCTCACCTTACTCCTCCTTCCGGCACCCTCATGTCCCTGACCAAAGCCTCACCAGTGACCGTGCATGAAACATGTAACCGTAGGTAAAGTGTGCTCACTGCTGAAAACAAGATGAAGTCACGGCTGCTACGCTGGTTAGCATGGCTTATTCGTGTTGATAGTCAAAACACTAAGAGCTCTATTTGCATAAATCCCATAACTCTGCGTGGAGGTGGGTAAGGTTTTGGTTACTTAGTGGATAAACAACCGCACACCATTGAATCTAAAAGAGGGACATCTGTGCTGATGTGGGCATGGTCACAGCCGAATTCACTCCTATAGAATCAAATCGGCTCCTTTCACTTCCTTTAAATTTTTCATACCTGTAGCACAATTAAGTACTTTGACAGGCGGTGGAGCGCGCAAAGTAAGTTTCACAAAGCCATCTACTGGGGTTCAGTTGGTTAGTGAGGAGATCACAGATGTGCGCTGGAAAACGGGCAACTGCCCCCACCCCCACTTCCAATGCCAAGCAGTCAGGATGCTTAAAAAAAAAAATGTAAGCGGAGTTCAGAGTCTGACTGCCTGCGCCTCAAATTCAGTGTTGGACCAACTGTGCGAAATGTTGTAAGCGGTCTCAGTAGGTCCAAGTTCAGACCGACTTTCTGCCACCAAATTGCCACTACACTCAAGGGCACACCATGTTTACCCTTGATTTGTCTCAACAGCTGTCCAATTCATTGTTTTGAACTTTTTTGGATCACCGGAATTAACTAATCAGTTCAAGAAAACTCAATGCGTGAGACTTCTCAGCAGACACAACGTGTGTCAGACTGTGTGTGCTTTATGAGTGGGTGTATGCGTGCATGGCGAGTGATTGAGATGCTTCAGTCAGTCTCATATGTTATTTTTGTCACACTTGTGACAAATTTTAAAAGTAATAATTGAAATAAAACTAGTCATAAAATGGGGCGAGAGATGATTTTTTTTCAAAAGATCATTGAAATAATATTCTTGGGCAAGGTCATGCAGACTTTTTAAAATGTATGCCTTTTTTTTCTTCAAAACTGCAAACTCCTCCTTCAAACTGACATCACTGCCAACTCCGGCAGAGTTATAAATAAATAAATGTTAATGTAAGCAGGAAGCTCTTTATCACTGTGCTTACAGTGGATGAGGCCTTACTGTAAACAAAGTGAGCTCTTGAGCAAGTCAATGAGCATAAGCAACATTGACTATCATCGCCTTTCAATCTTCTCATTTTCATTTCTTTTTGTTTTAAGACCCTGACGTTGACCCTTACAATTCCAAATATCAATCTGTGTCTATGTGCGGCATATCATGTCTCTTGATTGGACCTGTATACCGGCCTGCCTGCCTCCACTGCTAAGCAATGAGAGCGTGATATGACTTCATCTCAAAACAACTACTGGAAGTCTTTGGTTTCACATTTCAGACACACTTTTACATTTGTTGGTCTTGAGTCAATATAGGAACTGCATTGTTGACCTTCAACTCTGGTGAAGTTTGTGGGGCGTATCCGTGGTAGTAAGTTGGAGTTGGTTTTGAGTGGTATATGTTAAATCAATAAAACCGTCATCACTTTGAGGTTAGAATTCTTGCGTAGTGGCTTGTGTTTGTCTTTAAGTTGATCTTTGCTGCAGAGTCTGACTGCAGTATCGTTGGCTGGCTTACTCACTCACTATTTATACAATCAATGGATGTGCGACATGACAACCAGTGTAAACAGCACCATGAGAGTTGTTGAAAAGTATCCATCTCATGAAACGTCATCATATTAAAGAGTGCTAAAAATCTCATCATCTTAGGTTTTGACTTATCCAACGCTGCCTGCTCCCTCTGTGGTCATTGAATGAGAAGAAACATCAGTGGCCAGGTAGATTTCACGCCATAGTTGGACATTAGTGCCCTATTTTGGTCAATTGAAGCCTGTGAGCTCGGCGGACAAACTGACCTAACTTCATTTTCGTGCCGGGCAAGCCTAGGTTAACCGTGTTCAGGGCTGTGTTGCCCCTCTCTGGAACTTCCGGCACACAGAGTTGCCCGTTAAAAATTGGCAACAGAGAGGAGGCTGCATTCAGGTAAAAACAGACACATCTCCATTTTCGTGCCGGACACGAGTCAGCGTGTTTGTTAATTTGGTTGTTCAAGAAGCTCATCTGTCAGGAACAGCCCGAGGAAGTCCGCTGCCTGACCCGAGTCCAAGTCTGCAGCAGTGCTTTGGAGCCCAGGGGTTGCCCTGAATGACCTTTGTAGGTTTCCAACCAGTCACTGTCCAGTCATCAACAGCGCCACTGCTACTTGATGCAGGTTCTGCAAATGATAAATTAAAAAAGAGTATCTAAAGAAACATTGCTGCAGTATGAAGTGGAGAAAAACATCACCTTTGTTGCTCACAGGTCTCTCAAGACAACAAGTTATAGAATTCTGTTGAATAACTACAGAAAATTTTTGTTGCTACATTGCGATGAGGAAAGGTAACAAAAATAGATACCCATCACACACATCACGGGCCACATAATTTGTAAACATCTATTATTATTGAAGGATAAATGTGTTCTTATTTTTGCATGTTGTATGATAGAAATTGTAACCGTAGTACAACTCAGACAATGGTCATTAGCTTTGAGGTTGACAAGTTCTTACCTCTTTCACGACTTTCTGGGAGCTCAGGGGAGGAGGCCCTGCTGCTCTCAGGTGACCCGGACGGATAATAGTCGCTTGAAGAATCTTGTCTCAAGCTCACTTACCTCCGAGTCTTAACATCAAGGGTGGATGTTTCTGGACAATTGTCCACACATATGCACTCACCATGACTGCGTGCCTGCAGGCGTTCACCATTCCCAGGGATGTGTTGCTGCTCCAGAACTCTTTAACTGCGTCACTGACCACCTGATGTCTGAGAGCAGATTCCTGGAGTGCCACTCGCCAACTGCATTCGAAAGGACCTTGACCTTGAGTATGCTGATGATATCGTCCTGTTCAGCGAGACTGCCAGTCAGCTTTGTGAGGCTCTCGGAGTGTTCAATGAGGAGTCCAAAAAGCTTGGCCTAAAGATAAGTTGGGCCAAGACAAAATTGATGCATGTTGGCGATGGACCTGACCCACCATCATTTGATGGCACCCCTGTCCACGTTGTCTCCACCTTTAATTATCTCGGCTCGACGGTGACCAACAATAGAGACCTCAGAACAGAGGTCGACCGTGGCCGCGCCCTAGCAGTCCTGTCATGCAGTCCTTGTGGAGACCGCTGTGGCGCCACCGGCGCATATCCCGGGCAACAAAGCTCAGAGTCTACAATGCCTCAGTCATCTCCCTCCTACTGTATGGCTCCGAAACCTGGCCACTGAATAACACTTTTGTGGCCAGGCTTGATGGCTTTGACTCCAGGGCCCTCAGGAGGATTGAAGGTATCTCGTGGACCCAGCACATCACAAATCAGACTCTAAGACACAAAACCAAACAGCCACCAGCCTCCCGTCGCGGCGCAATGCGGTGAGTGAGATGATATGGCCATGTCATCTGCCTGCCCCAGGAACACCCAACCAGCAACATCTTGGCCTTTAACCCCCAGCAGGCTGGCTGGAGACAACGCAGAGGTGCCCCCCCCACACTCACTGGCTGGACGTAATAGCCTTAGACCTTGAGGCATGCAATGTGAGCCTGGCACAAGCTCAACATCTTGCCCATAATAGACCCAGATGGAGAGTCCTGGTTGCTATGGTTTGCTCTACGCACCATGCAGTGCAAGAGGACTTAAGAAAGAAAAAAGAAAGATTAACTGTGCAGGTCATTTTGCATAAATTCATCTTTACGCACGATTACAGTGGATCAGCAAGTGACTCCTATCGCTTCATGCTGCAAGCTAGTCGGCCTAAATTAGCCAGAATTAGTTGGCGGTCTGTTTAACATTATTGTTGGAACATTATGGCCATTGGTTTTTTGTTAACTTACCACAATGTCTTTTGCGGTGAACTGCGACGTGTCTTTTCAGGTATGGTTTTATGATCTATGATGTTGTGACCACATGCCTTCCTTTTTACTAAAATCAAGCATATTTTTTTGTCTTCCACTCCGTTTTTTTGTCCATATTTCACATCTGCGCTTTCGGATCTAAAGTACTGGTATACATTTTTTAAATGGATTTCAATGATATTTACCAGTCTCAGGAAAAATCCAACCTCTGTTTATTTTTTTTTTAAACAGACATCACTATGCATGATTAAAAACAAAAAACCTTATGCGCAAATGGGAGAATGTGGCCCATAGTGCACGTCATGGCGTTGACATTTGACATTTTTCGTGCAACCCTGAAACAAACCATTTCCTTGCTGCATTGTATTGTATTAGGACAGAAATAAAAACACATCAGACTTCACTGACAATAACTTTAAAAACAGACCAACAGGACATTTGTTGCACGATTACCTGCAGTGATGTGATGGCCCTTTACTTCCTACCTCAGCTAGACAGGAACGGCTATCACAGAATGTTTCCCTGGAGCCAGGATGAGCATTTTAAATGCTAATCTAACAGGATGAAATGAAGCTTCATCATGGGAGTAGAAAACACCCAAAACTGGAAACATCCTTCTGAGGGTCAAGGGTCATCAGGAGGAAACAGCATACCATGACAAACAGTCGATTTTGGAAACAGATTGGTTCTGAATGAAATCAAGTTGGTTTTGGTTTCTATTTTCTTTTCTCTTGTTAAGAAATAGTCGTGATGCAGGAAGTGTTAAATGATGATGTTCAATGTCCATGTCACAACATTCTTTATATGCTCATTTTATTTTAACGATAAAGACGGAATTTAATCCAGCCTTAACATCAATTTCTCTAGATCAGGGGTGGCCAACCAGTCAGAGACTAAGAGCCAATTTTATTACTTTGTTACTGCAAAGAGCCACATCATACCCTTCCTCGCGCGTGCGCACACACACACACGCACACGAACACATTTTTTTGCCCAAAGATCGACTTTTGAAGCGGCCACCTTCCCACGATCGACCCGATCGCGCACGTGCAAGCATACACACAGACACACACACACACACACACACACACACACACACACACACACACACGTGCGCAGGTGCCCACTTGGGCACTTACGCACATATGCACGCACGTCACGATGACCAACAGTCGGAATAGGCCGAACTTCAACGAAAGCTAAAGACACAAGCAAACAAATATTTTTTCCCACCCATTTCCTCCTTCCACCCCTTGCGGGCGACTTGGGACCAGTTTGCTGGCTCCCGGTCGATTGTGATTGACGAATTGTGCACCCCTGCCTGAAAATCAGAGGTAATTCGCTAACTAGCTTAGCGCTTAGCGCCATTGTTTGCGCATGAGCGGTGATGCAGTCATCTGATTGGTTGCCTTCTATGTCAATCAAGTAATGGAATTGATGATAGGCTGACGTAGTACTTTCTGTGTATTTAGCAACTTTGTTTGAATCCCATCGCCACGGCTGAGGCGTTTTCGACGCTTGTGGTGTGAAAGCCCGTGAGCCACATTGAACCAGCCACCCTGCTCTAGATGATAGCTAGTTTGGCTTCTCCTTAAGCAACCTTAATCAAACAGTTGTTTCTGCATTTTTTTTTTTTTTTACTTAAAAGATGTCCTCATTTAGTGGATCGTTGCAACATAAACTGAGTTGATGAAAGTACAAAAGTTGCATTCAAATCGCATGGCTTTCAGTGGCGTTTCTCGGATGGAGAGAGCCCAATTCAACTGACAAATAAGTAAACTGAAAGCCTTACCGTGCATCACCTATTTTGAGTCGTTATTGAAATTCAGTTAAAAAAATATGCCGGTGACATTATAAGGGCAGTCTTTCCACTCTAGATGAAACCTCCTTTCATTACAGGATTACAGTAATGCTTCTATACAGTATGTACTGCAGTGGCGGACCCTGAGGGCCAGCAAGGCCTTCTCTGCTGGCCTAAACATTCTCAGAAAAGTAAATTTACTTTTATGTATTTTATGTTATTTTATAATTTCTGTTATTTTATTTTCATAAATATGTAAACAAAATTATTCTCTGTATTCTTTACATTATATTATTTCCACTTAGTTGAGTGGCTTTCAATGTTATAAATGCATGAACACGCTTGATGGGTACAAAGACTGTGTGTGATAAATAACTTATTTATGATGGTAGAGTTTTTAACCAATCATATTTCAGCTAGCTGTATGACCACGAGCCTCAGACTCGTGATCTGTATCCTGTATCCTGACTTGTTCTCGTCTGCGTACTAGGGCTAGCGAGAAGGCCTTACGTCGAGACTGGCCGTGCGCGTTCGGTGATTGGATTAGCGCCTTTTCTGTTTCCTGAGAATTGTATCCTGACTTGTTCAATAAAGATT
>NW_017807733.1:154815-156542 GCF_001891065.2 Hippocampus comes | reverse complement strand
AATCGTTAGTATTAAATTCATGGTAACGAAATAAAATGACAAACATGTATCAAATAAATCTGCTCACCTGCAATTTATAATGGCGCATTGGAGTCACCTTCGTGCACGAAAGTTCGTTCAATCTCAGCTGTTAGTCAGTTATTAGTTTGTCAGTTATGTCAGTTATTTGCTGTTGTATCGCCGATTTTCAAAATGCAAATGATCTGTTTACTTTATTTTCAAAGAATAGTTTGTTTTGTTTTTGTTTGGTTGATGTCTTATATGAAACTGCGACATTGCGCAATATATTGGACAGACTTGTTTAAGATCACACAGCGTAATTTGGGTGGCATTTTGTTTCGTATTTTTAAATCATCTTTTTATTTTGGACAATATCTGTAAATTTAGTTTCCTGCTCTTAATTGGGAATACATACTTAATGGTTTTAAATGCTCCTGAAATTAAGTGCTGCTTGACCAGCCTATATTGTGTATGTATGTGACGTCACTGAAGGCCTAAGGTTGAAATGCACGGCCCGCCACTGATGTACTGTATGCAGGCGGCGTTCTTAAATCATTGTGAGGGCAGCAATTTGAAACGTGGCGAAATACTGCTACCTGCTGTCCATCTGATGTCAATACATCATATTGGTTTTAAAATCAAGACAAAAATTGAGGCATTGATTATAATACTTTTGAAATTCAAAACGGGATGTGATACATATTAGGAAATAAAGGTGCCGCTGTTTATTAGCAACGTTGCTGACATATTTTTAATCAATATAACAGATTTTTCTTGGATTGAACATTCTTGGCTCATATCCAACGGATTACACCGTTTCCAAACGCGAATTTTATTTAAGAAGTCTTCTTTGATCTTACATGTGTGACTTGATTGGGAGTACTGTAGTTAGTTTATCTTGTAAAAATGCACAAGAGCACCCACTTCTGTATTGATGTACTGTATTTCACTTTTATTCCAACACCTTTACAACACACAGGAAGGTCTATGATGGGTTCGTGTCGTAACGTGTTTCATTGACTGCTCCAACAAGAGACGCACGTTGGACAACGAGGAAAACACTAAGAAAAACAACGCTATAATGCATGGCAAAAATTTGCAAGGGATCGACCAGAAACGGCAAACGCTGGCATAATTTTTACAAAGAGTGTACTTAACACAAGTTATACCCAGTGCCAGGGGTGTCACTAGGTTTGAAGAACAAGGGGGGCTTAGCCCCAAGGGGAACACAGCCCCTGTAGGGGGGACCGGGGGCATGCCCCCCCGGGAGAAATTTTTTCTACATTCTGTTAAAAATCCATCAATTCCGTGCACTTTGAGAGCAAAATGAAGAGGCTATGAAGAACTACACACATCACATTAGTATCCTCTTTACTATGATGGGGCTTCCTCCCCTGGACTTTAACTGGACTAGATAATAGAAATTATAAAGAGTTCAAAAGTTCAATCTTGGTTGTTCAAGGGAATTAGAAGGATGCCCGATAACATAACCTATATGACAGTAGTCCTATATTCCTCTCTACCAAAATGTATTAATATATGCTTAGCCGCCAGAAGACGATGTATTTTGAGATGTCTGCCGTGATATGCAATTTAAGTTAGTACAATGAGATGCAAAAGCTTCATCACTTTGGAAAAACACAAGTTTGCTGCTCAATACTTACTGTAAGCTCCGAATGCATTTTGGGAACAGCCTTGCAAGTAAAATTAGCCTTGAGATCTGAGAG
>NW_017807733.1:133870-154549 GCF_001891065.2 Hippocampus comes | reverse complement strand
AACGCAACACCTGTTGCGTTCAGGAAACCTGGGAGATTTAACATTATAATAATGGCAGGTTATCGAAATATAATTGAAAATGGCCACATTACGTTGAATTTGATGCAATATATTAGCAAAAGTACAGGAAAAATAAATAATACTTTTTTTTAAATAATGCAATGAAATTATTTAGGGGGGCTAAAGACATTTTTAGGGAGGCTGAAGCCTCCCTAAAATATGCCTAATGACGCCCATGCCCAGTGCCAGTGTGCACAGCAATACGCCGGCACACGCAACCTATGCAGCTCACCTGCCTTTTTCTGTGACTGCTCTAGCGTAGTCTTATACACAGTAAACCATAACAAATATAAATATATAAAACGTATAAAATGTTCGAAACTATAATCGAAATATATCTCGCTGGTGTTTGTGGGTTTGAAGCACACGTTTTTTTTTTTGTTTTTTTTTTTTAAATAGGGTTGTTCATGGTTGCAAAAGGTCGCAAAGATGTTTGCCAAAGAGTTTTAATGGTCGTAGATAGTTTTTCTTGTCGCAATCAAATTTTTTGAACAAAAAATAAATTACATTTTATTCCAAATGTCTTTGTGACAAGAAAAACTGACCATTAAAACTGTTGGCAAACATCTGGCAAACATCTTTACGAATGTTTGTGACCTTGTACAAAATGAAATAAAATCAACATCCACTACATTCAAAAACCCTCGCAAACCTTCGCCAATAAGTGGAATACGGGCTTTACTGTGCTTCCTTTTTTCACTTCTGTTATGACTCACAGCTCATGTAAAGTTCACAAGCTGAGCTGCGATTAGTCGTTACCTGAGCCCTAAGTACACGTGATGTCATTTTCAGCAAGTGGCAAAATGCATTTTTAAAGATGTTATATTCATCATAGACAAAATGTCAACATTTTACTGTTTAAAAAATGGAAAAGTTAGTAACATATCCTTTTAAATTGTAACAAGTTATTGTCATTTACAGTCTGTTTAATCCCATTCACATTACTTTAATTAAAATGACATGCCATGATGATGTTCTGCTGTCTCATTATTGGATGCATTGTATGTATACAGATCATGTTATAGGCAGCAATATGGAGTAAAAGGGAGTTAAGAGTGAGATAGCCAAATGTACCATGGAAAGCTATTGCCCTCAACTTTTGACTGTAAATGAGTCAGTGGAGAATTCAACGTGCATAATAGGCTCAGCCAGGTGTTGTCTCCGAAGATTCCAATTTTAGAAGCATCCTTGCGCAAGATAATGAACCCGCAAGTTACTCCTCATATTGGGGTTGTAAGCGAAAGAGCTACTTACTTTACTTGGATGGTACTATAGGCCATTAGCATTATGTGAATGGCTAAATGAGGTAGCATTGTAAAAGCACCATGAGTACCTTGAAGGTACAAAGGCGTTATACAAATGCAGCCATTACCATTCACTTAGCAGCCTCTCTCCACAGATGTGGATCAAAGTATGCTTCGGGAGTGAAGTGGGTTTCCTCCACCGATAGCCATTTCCTGTAAACACTCAAGAGTGTATCAGTTTTACCGTCCTCTGCCTCCTAACTGGTATACTCAAGGTGCCATTGGTCTTGTGGTGCATTGCTGTTTATTGTGCAACAGCAGTGGATATCTATCTTGTGATTCTGCTTTTGCTGACTATACTTGTTAAACCAAAAGTAAAAACAGAAGACAAGTACAATGATTTGCAAATCATGTTCAAGCTGTATTTAATTGAATACACTACAAAGACAAGATATTTATTGTTCAAACTGATCAACGTTATTGTTTTTAGCAAATAATCATTAACTTTGAATTTCATAGCTTCAACATGTTCCAAAAAAGCTGGCACAGGTTCATGTTTAGCACTGTGTTACATCACCTTTTCTGGCCTGGGAACGCCTTGAGATCCCTCCACAAGAGATGGAAGAAATGGATGGGGAGAGGGAAGTCTTTGTATTTACAGCACAGTTAAGTTCTGTACTTGGTAAAGTGCACAGGAAAGTACGTGTTTGGTACAGAATCATACTGTAATGATCATCGATACCAGGCATTTTGGATTTGAATTGAATTGAATTGAATACAACTTTATTGTCAAATGTGCTGTACCATACAGCACAGATGAAATTTCTTCCCTCTCAACATAAAACAAGAGGAGCCGCTGCGGGTGTCCGCGCCGCCATCAAAAGAAAAGTTCACAAAAAATGACAAAATAATACAAGACAACACATGAGACACAGACAATCGTGCAATCTTAACCACTTTCCTGCATACACTTTGTTGTCTGAAGCAGATAATAGTTGCAGGTGATACGAAATTGATGACTTTTTCTTTAATTTTTCAAGTGTATATTTGAGTGTATTTAATAGAAAAAACCTGTCGCAGATAGTTGGCCAGATCATAAAAATTAATTGCCAAAACCCCCACACTGTATGACAGTTCTCTCAGTCTCAGATGTGCCACGGGCTAATTCGTAAAATAGAAAGTGGTGCAAGAATGAAAATACAAACAATGTACAATGTACATGTAAAAAAAATATGTTGGCCCACCTTCAAGGGGACGTGAAAGCAACAACGCCTGAAGATTAGGAATGTGGATGACTTTTCACATAAATTTACATATGATATACAAATAAATATACAACTGAGTTCAGTTGAACTTTTTTGAAGTATTTAACAATGTACTCACGTTTTGTTTTGTTTTTATCAATCCTCATCCACAAATCCATCAAAGTCCTCATCTTCTGTATCCGAAATGAACAGCTGGGCAAGTTCTCCATCAAACACGCCAGGTTCCCTCGTGTCATTCTCAGAGTCAGCCTCGTTGCCTCCTCAGAAATGATGTCGGCTTTTGCGAAAGCTCGAACAATCTATTCACAGACTGACGAAACTCGCCAGATGCTTCATGTCTTTGTAAAGTTGTGTTCACCATCGCTCCCACGCCGCTCGCAACCTCGCTTTGACTCCAGCTGGAAACTTTTCTTTCGGCTTAAAAATGACTGTAGGTGGCCATTTCTGTCCATTACCATGGCAACCAAGACCAACAGTAAAGGCCGACTTCTCGCACCCCGTTGGGCGTACATCTACCGTGCTGGTCCCCTTCTTCTCGACAGTGTGGTTCACCGGGATGTCGAAAGCGAGTGGCACCTCGTCCATATTGGTGATATAGTTGGGCTGGCTTGTGGTTTGTCAGCAATTTTCTTGTTGTAGTATTTGAAAATGCACAATTTGATTATCCCTCATCACTGACCGTAGCACGTGCTGTAGATTGAAAGTGCTCTATAAATATATTTGAGTTGAGTTGAGTTGAAGTGAGAACGTGGAGATTGGTTGAGAGAACAGTCGGTAATGGAAGCCAAGTGGGGACGGCAGAGCGGCAGAAAAAAATATTACAATCTCCAAGAAAGCGTCTTTATTTAATCTAACGCAGAACATTACACTTTTTACTGCAGTCGGAGTGGAAGATGGACAGCTTTTCCTTGGACTGATGTTGCTGCACCATGGTCGTCTTTGCAAGGATGCATAGATGGCACCGTTTCATAAAACAAAAGCACCAACCACCATGGATTAAATGATGTTGAATTCTCTCGATTGCTGCTGTTCGATTCCCATGGTTTGCAGCGTAACTGATAGATTACAGTTTAAACTGTGCTTCGCAACCGCATCTCGAGATGTTGTTTTGCACAAGGCACGTACCAGCAGTATTTACACCTGCTGGGGACGTGCCTTTAGCGTCCTCTTTCACTCCCACCCTTCCCACTTAACGTCCACATGCTGTCCTCAGTTATGGCCACCTTTCCTCGATGTAAGCAGCGTGTTGGTAAAACATCGGTCGGTCAAGCAGACCCCACATCGAAGTCACACAACAGCATTCACAGATTTTGGAACTCGGTGCATATACAAGGCATTATTAGGCACCCCGTCCATTTTGGAGAAAATTTAATACATTTATGGTTGTGAAATTACGGTACTTTTGCATTGACCATGTATTGATAGATTTGACCATGTAGAGGGCGGTGCGTGCAGGTTCCCAAGTTCAGTTACTTATGAAGGGAAAATATCCGACTGGTGCATGCACTTAGCACAGATTGATAGGTCGGATGTTTTTTTTTTAAAGCGGTTTTCGAATTTTGTGCGTAGGTATGAGGATCAATCATTAAATAAGGTGAATTTTTCGGGATCAGGACCTCTTATACACATATGAGCTTACTTTGTTTCAATTGTTCAACGTAGTCTTCCAGCATCATCACACACTTTTCCCATCTGCGCACAAGCTTCCATATTCCCTCAGCGTAAAAACCTTTGGACTGATGTCTCAGCCAGTCGCCCACAACACTTTTGACTTCATCATCACTTTTAAACTTAAAAGATGGCATGTTGCCATCAGGATGTGTGCGCACTGCTGGTGCAGAAAATTACTTTACAAAACTAACATTGAAAGATGGAAAGCAACTTTTCGATCCTAATGGGATTACAGAGTCGGAGGAAGATGTTACAAAATGACCTGAAATTAATCTTTATTTAGGAGAGAAACCTAGTGTTTAAACGACAGAAAACTGCAGCCCTGCTTGGGCCACTGTCAACTAATAGGAGAGAACTACAAACCCATAGCTAACTCTACTTGCATGGCAAGATGAGTGTAATAGCCAGCTGGCTCTGCTAATTTGTGTTGTTGCTTATTATATTACACAAAAAGGTACCGAGGATTTAATAGACGGCAATCTAGGTGGGACTGCACTGTCGGGCAACTTTTAAGTTGCTGAGGTGTTGTTGGATGGCATTGGAAAAACGGCAAAAGTAAACATCACAAACCATAACGCTAAGGAATTAATAGCTTAAGTTACATGGAGCTAGCGAACACCGACACTCACCGTAGCCATGAGTTAGTTTCTAGTTATCGCTATGAGCAAACACGTAATGATTATTCCAGAATTCCCGACCACTTTAGGCCTCTTGATACTTCCGCGTATGTGCAGACGCCCTTGCGCGCATTGTGCTGCATGGCACGTCTGCAACACATGCCACGCACACGTCAGAATTTGTTGCTGAATGCCTTTGTTCTAGTTGGCATGATCTTCATTGCTGTCACTGTGTTCAATGTTCGTCAAAGTAAAAACGGCGACTAGAATTGGCCAGAAAATGCAGAGGAAATTAGCGACATCCTGAAATTCGGAATGAAAGTGCAGCACATTTTCAAAACACCGCATGTGGGTTTTGCGCAAGTAAAGGACGCAAACACTGTTATCAGTGGGTTGGTTTTTTTTAACACTAGGATCCTACACTAGCTGTATGGAGTAATGAGATCCTCTCAAAGAGCTAATTTCTCTGTTTGCATCAACCATTCCGAGGACTGTATTTTCCACACCATAATGCGCACCTAAAAGCATTCAATTTTCTCAAAAGCCAACAGTGCACCCTATAATCCGATGTGCTTTATATATGGTGTTACAGTCTCTTAATTATATGTCCCATTAAATTGTTTCCCTGTTCGTGTTCCGATGCCATCTAGTGGTAATTATTAGCAGGAACCAATTGTAACGTAAAAGGGTTCTGCCCGACATACACTCAGACCACTACTTTCTGATCTCTGCACAGCCATTTTGAAACAAAGACCAAAAGCAAAGTTAACTACTGACTTAATGAAGGAAGGAGACAAGCAAGACTTTTAAGGATATGCAGCTCCTTGTGGATGTGAGCCCCCAAGATTTGTGTGCCTTTTTGTTGAATCAATTGTCTTCATAACTTTTGTCTTTCATTTTTTTGTTTTGTAATGCCATTTGTATTTATGTTTCATGTCTGTGAAACACACACACACACACACACACACACACACACACACACACACACACACACACACACACACACACACAATTTATATGTGAGCAAGTGAGAACTGTGCACCTGTCAATAAAACAGACAGGACAATAACATCCCCAGAGCAAATACGATCGAATACCCCGTGTTATCGTCAGTGACTTAAATCCCAGCCAAGAGAGTAGCTTATCCTCCCCTTTGGTGACTTCCTTGAGAAGAGAAGAACGAGAAGAGAATGGTCATAGCCATTGATTGCAAGTGGAAGAGACCTATGGGTGTGGGTGGGAGCTGTTTTCTGTTGCGACCGCATCGATCCTCCCTGTGTTCTGACACAAATAGGTGGGCCGTGACTCCCACTGTTCTACTGATAACACAATCACCTCCTCCTCCTTTCTGAGCGACAGCAAAAAAAAAAAACATTGATGGTGAGATGATGAAACCATGAAAAGCTTGATTTCAAGGCATTATGAAAGAAAAAGGTGATGATTTATGCCGATTTCAGCTTGGTTGACATGTTGGCGGAACAATGAAAACATTCAATGTTATGACTTGGTGTTCCCAATGTGGGCACCTTCACTAATCATATCCAAACAGTTTGCTTGATTAGTCTTTTCTGTAGATCTTCCAAAATTTGTGACCATGTGATTGATGCAAGCATCAGTCCTTCATCGAAGCTATTTAACAACAACAAAAAAATTACCCATTTCCATTTCCTCCCACAGTCCGAAACAGATCTCCCTCTGAAATGACAACCAAGGCCAGAGTGGGACTCATTTGCAGGCCTGGACTTTCATTGCTCAGGCCGCCCCACTGTAGTTCATGTTTTTTTTTTTTTTTATGAAGATATTCAATTTTTCATTTATTCGTGTATCACTATAAAATTACCGTTCCCTCAAATTCAAATTGCATTTTTGCATCAATCAAAAATCTAATTTACAATTGAATGTGCTAACAAGTTCACAATCAGTGTTGATTTGAACAAGTCTGGACAAAAAGGGACCCAATAGGCAAGTATACAAAACATGGGATATGACATTTTACACTTAACAAGGCTTCAAAATAGTGTGCAACAAGCATTTCCGAATACGAACGGGAAAACACAGAGGTGACCTGGGCGTACATTTTGGGCATTTCTGTCACACTGAGCAGCGCGCACGGAAGGGAATACATAAGACATAATCGCTGACCGCGATTGGACAGTAGGGTCCGAATCTCTATCTTTGGGCAAATTCATACCTTATAATGAATACATGTCTCTCTCGACCGTGCACCACTAGTGTGTTTTCCTTTTTTTTTTTTCTTAACTCAGTGAAGACATGAAAATCTTTTTTTTTTTTCTCAGCCTCCCCACATCGGTCAAGCCACGCCCCCCTCGCCCGGGAGAGAAAAATCCTGGCGTGGCGCCTGAATGACATCAATGTGTGTTGTTGCCATTGAATATTACGTCCATCCATCCAGGCGCTTATCGTCACGAGGGTCGCTGGCTTTCTGGAGCCAATCCCAGTTGTCTTCGGGCAGTGAGAGGGGTACACCCTGAACTGGGTGCCAGCCAATCGCAGGGCACACAGACAAACTCATAATCACACCTAGGGACAATTTAGAGTGTTCCATTAATCTGCCATGCATGATTTTGGAATGTGGGAGGAAACCAGAGTACCCGGAGAAAACCCACGCAGGCCTGGTGACAACATGCAAATTTCACACAGGAAGGCCGCAGCTGGAATTGAACCTGGTACCTCTGCATCGTGAGGTGAATGTGCTAACGAGTCGACCACCGTGCCGCCGAGAGAAAAACAAAGCTTCAGAATATAGAAGTTGACCTCAAATACTGAATTCTCAATTTCGATCATCGATTTAACTGTCACGAGTTGACTGACATTGTCACTGCCAGTCCTATTTCTAACACGTTTGTCCGAGTAACACAGAGAATTAGTCCAATTCATCAGTCCTCTTTAGTCATCTCTCCCACTTCACTTTCCTTTTTTTAGTGTTGACTCTCATTCCTCCCTGTGTCTCCTCTGTGATGCACTCTCTTCTATATCTCCTCTGCGGATACATTTGGTTCCACGTTGTTAACGCTCCTCGTGTCGCAGCCCCACCAGCCGCACCATCAAGGACAGTCAAACAGCGTCGACATTTTGGGCCAAAAATGCTGCCTGTTAAGCCGCTAAACAACAAGTTTCCAACAATTGGACCACCACAGCAGAAATTCGGTGCTGTTGCAAGAATGCTGCCATGAAGGTATCACTGTTTTGTGCCGATATGCTCCTCCAATAAATACCATCAGCCAAAAATCCAGAGAAAAGTCCACAACAAGTTCAAACGACATAGGCGCTGTCCCAATACCCAATACCCACACGATACCTTATGGTCCTCAAAATTGCAGACTTAGGACAGTCCGTGTCGTTACGCCACTGTGTTGGATCTCTGTCATTAAAAAACAAGCGGCACGCTGTCGCTGGTTGTTGTTTTGCAATTCTGCTGTTGAAAATGATTTTAAAACTGCAACCAACAACAATTTTGTGGAGGAAAAAAAAAGTGCAGGAATCGAAGGAGGCGAAAAAGTCAGACGCTCATTGCAGCACCAGAGTTCATATTCACTTGGTAACTTTAATGTTATGAGCTACTGCCTGCAGGGATGCCCAGCATCAACCTTTTGCTGGGTAGTTTATGAGCCAGAATATTTTTAAAACATACAAATATCCATCCATCCATCCATCCATTTTCTGATCTGCTTATCCTCACAAGGGTCGCGAGGGTGCTGGAGCCTATATCCCAAGCGTCTTTGGGCAGTAGGCGGGGGACACCCTGAACCAGTTGCCAGCCTATCGCAGGGCACACAGAGACGAACAACCATCCTCGCTCACAATCACACCTAGGGACAATTTTGAGTGTTCAATCAGCCTGCCATGCATGTTTTTGGAATGTGGGAGGAAACCGGAGTACCCGGAGAAAACCCACACAGGCCCGGGGAGAATATGCAAACTATGAAATAATATAATACAAATAATCACAACTAATGTAAATATAATAATATTAACAATCAAAAAGGCCAATCCAGCATAATGATAATAAATATAAAATATACAATAATTCCATATTTACGCTTGAAAATAAATTTTTTGGCACGAGCACAAGAATTTCATCGAGCGTCGCCATTTTCCAGCAATTTTGGTCAAATCTGCAATGAATTGTGGGGAATATGTTTGGGCTGAGGGCACATGGATGTGGGCCGAGCCAAAGTGTGGAGCAAGGTGGCAAAGGGGGTGGGGCAAAAGAACACTTTGGAGAATTGGGACACCCCGCACATTGGCACCGATCATCACGAACGCGCAAATAAGGGGGACAAGGGTGGGGATAGGGCCATACCAAAAAAATTGAATGAAATTGATAGAATAAATGGACAAAGTTATGCCACATGTACTCTCATCTTAGTACAAAGCATTTATTCAGCAGAATGGCATTGCAAGGTTTCACTGAGAGAGGAACAGTGAAGAACAATGTTGAAGGGAGGCAGCCGGTTCCCAAGCTTGGACGCGATAAGTCATCAAGGAGCGGAGCTTTTTCGGCTGCATAGCTGTGTAAAAGAACGTTCAACCTTCCAAGTACACAAAAGTGCATCTATATGATATTCTTTGGATTGGAGATGTTGCCAACACTCTCAGACTGCATTCAGATAACAACCTCTGAGGAGTGGAAGTGGCTACCGTGAGACGGCACGCTCACGACGAGCTTGCGCTCATGAGCTCATGAACTCTTCTAAGCACAGGAGTGCATTGTTTCTGACCAGACAACATCTTTCTGTGGACTTTATCAATGGTTCTGACATATGTGTGTGCTTCCACCTCCCTTCCCTTTCGAAGCTCGTGTATTAAGGACCTCTTTTTTCAATAAATTAAGGACTCGGCAGGTTGTATCTCAGAGCGGGTCGGAGATTGTAACCGGGTACAACCTGTCCGTTCTCTTGTCTTCCTTCCGTGTTTGTTGTTTATTAAATGCTGTAGGTTGACTAAACCTAACAATAACAAATACAAATATATTTAAAAATAAGGGCGGAAAACTACGTATAAGAGAAAACCTAGCAGAGCTTGTGTAACAGGCTGTGACTCAAAGGCGCCAAATTCAACTTCCTGACCTTCCACTGAACAACTCAATTGCAATCAATGCAGCTGATCTAAAGTTATTGTTATTCTTGATGCATTTTAAACAGCATTTTTGTCATCGCGGCTCTTAAGCAAATAAGAAGCCAACAAGACTGATCTCGGTTTGCTCTGTGGTGTGTACAGAATAAACAGGGCTCAACAATTAGAAAAGGGCAAATTTATTTCAAGCACTTACATAGAAAAATAAGATCCAATAATAATAAATAGAGTGCCTGAGGACAGGCCTTTTTGTGACAATCAAAATCAAGTTCCACAATACAGCAAAGGCACTACAGTATAGCATTCACCACAATTAGCAACAAGTCAATGGACGGGGCATTGATGGCAGTAGTGCGGGGGCAGGATTCATGATTCATGTTCATGCATAATGCTGTTGACTCACGGTAAAGGCCTCACTGCATCTGCTTTGCTCAAAACCTGGACTGTTTCTCTGTTCACCTTGTATTCAATTAATGCGGGGAGGAGGTTGATAGAGATGCACATAAAACACACATTTTTTTAATCCCGTATAGCAATTCCAGAACCATGCAATGCTCTTGTCATGAAATGTTGTATCCACTATTGGTCCACTGCTTTTTCTCTCTAATTTCCAGAGGTCTCATTTATAAAATATACAGTGTAATATACAGCGGCATGCCTACCACTACTCATACCAGTGAAGATAATTAATTAGTTACAGCAGACAAAAAAAAACAAAAAAACACAAGTTTATACACTCTGTCATGATCCTGTCCTGTTTGCTTTGTTTCCTCCAGCTGGAGAGTGGGCGTTTCCTCACGAGCCGCACCTGACAGAAATTTGGCCTTACATACCACCTTTAAAAAGCCACGCCACGCCAACCACTGCTGTCGGAAAATTCGCCTTGCTCAGAACTCTGTATCCAAGTGCCCGAATACTCTAGATCAGTGGTTCTTAACCCTTGTTAGAGGTATCGAACCCAACCGCCTTGTAGTTTATCACCACATATTTTCTTTGTTCTCAATAGTATTTTGGTTGATAATTCAAGTCACGGTTTGTAAGGTAAGGCACTTTGGGTTTTCTTGTCCTTTTATGACAAGCAAATTTCGTAGATTTTTGTCCTTGCCTTTGCAAGCGTTTATTTTGTGATTTCCTGGTTTATTGTAACCAGCGGCCTTTGCTGTACTTTGCGGCCTTGCACATTTTTGTCTGAATAAAACCTTTTTGTCAATCCTTATCTGAGTCTACGTTTGAAGAATCCAATTCTGTCCGGAGAACTCCAGACTACCTTGACACACTCCTCTTCAAATACCAAGAGTTTAGGATATCAAAACCAGAGACCAATAAAAATCCTTTCTAAACACTGGCCCAAAGTGTTCTTTGGGACAGTCTGTGGGTGTGGAGCGAAAATGTGATTTATCTAGGCAATTTTGATTTGGTACCATCTTTAGTTTTTCATTGAAAGGTGCCAATGGAATATGTTTGGTTCTCAAAAGTTTAGTAGGCATAAAACACACACACACACACACACACACACACACACACACACACACACACACACACACACACACACACACACATTTTCTTTGGCCGTGAATACACCACTGAGGAGCAAATATACCAATCTCCTGCTCAAAGTCAGATTTTACCTTCTTGCCTTTTGTGGCATATTTTATGTGGTGAAGGTAGCACAACTTAAATTCACAGAAGGAACAAGATCTCATGAATTAATTTACTTAGGTGCTGTAATACGCCAGCAGGCTATGTACAACAAAATAAAGTTTCGACATAGTACCCAAATGCTGTTCTTTGGCTTGACTATGTAACATAATTGCTTCCGAGTCCTATTTAGCACCCATTCTTATTGTTTCTCGAAATAGCCAACTATTATCCAGTGGTCTCAATAGCACCCACTCATGATAATATAGTTCTTGGATCTTCAGATACTCTGTGCTGCTAAAACAGGGGTTCCAAAACACTGGGCCACACAGAGAGAACAAGACAACAGAAACAACTTTTGTCTTTTTTCCCCTTTGGGTATAGAGCAGTAGAGGTGAGGCTCGAGTGGTGTCGTCGTTTCTATTTGTTCTTATTTGGTTCTTCACTGGGCCGACCAAATATATTTTTACGTGAAACTGGCCCATGGTGAAAAAAAAAAAAGGTTGGGGGACCTAACTGTAACCATAACATACAGAATACGTGAGAAAGGCGCGGCCGAAGTGTTGAGGGCTCCTGGTTTGGTACGTCTCTGCTTTTTACAGATGATGTGGCTCTACGGACCTCATCGGGCTGCATTCGACAGAGAATCAACTCTTTTTGGAGTGCTTCACAGCTGAATGTGAAAGATGGGAGTGCCCTCTCCGATGAGATCCTTCCCAAAGCGGAGGAGTCCAAGTGTCGTTGGGGTGTTGTTTCGTGTGAAGGAAGAATGGAGTGGGAGATCTCATCTCATTTTTGTCGCTGGCCATATTTTAGTTACCGTTTCACTTGGAGGGCTGTTATGACTGAAACCATAGAAAGAAGTCAAGTATGAAGGTTTATTCAACTCTTTAGTTACTAGTTTCTGTAATGAGGGGTTTGTGTTTGCTCGGGTGAGAACCTCGGAAATCTGGGAGGGCCTTGGATTAGAGCCGCTGCTCTTCCGTATCGAGAGGAGCCAGATGAGGTGGCTCGGGCATCCGTTTAGGATGCTTCGATGTTGAGGTGTTCAGAATGCCTCCCATCAGGAGGAGGCCCTGAGGAAGACACAGAAAATGACTCCTGTGTACGTGTCTTGGAGTGCCTGGGAACACCTCGGGATCTCCCTGGAAGAGCTAGACGAAGTGGCTGGGGAGAGGGAACTCTGGGCTTCCCTGCTTAAACTGCCGCCCCCGTGACCTGACCCCAGATAAACATTGCGGGAAGTATTGATGGGTGATATATAAAAACTATCACCTTTCTAAACAACTTGTCGGAACCCCGCAAGACCGCTCGTTGTGTACACTGATGTGCCAAGGGTGTTCTCTCAAACCAGGAATGCAAAATAAAACCTCAAAATTATTGTTTAGGGTGCCATAGCCATTCCATTTTGTGCCTGACCTTTAGGAATCATTATTAGAACCTGACATGTTTTAATGATATTTGTCTTTAGCATTGCCACCAAAATGAATTCATGAACAAATAATTTTCAAAAAATAGATATTTATATAAAAATAATTTTTGGTCATTGTCTAGTCGACACAGGAATCTGCTGTGAAAAAGTGTTGCTTCCGCGGAGAACAATTTTGATTGTGCAGAGAGCAAATCTTGCTTCCTTGGCTTAAATGGTGATTTTCCATGTTCAGTTAAAAAAAAAAACATCTAAAATGATGAGCTGAAAAGCTAATTAATTGGGGCAGAACAAGTGATATTAAAGCAAGGACTTAAATTGTAAACTCGCCACTTGACCTGGATATTGTTAACAGACTGCATACAGTATGACAGTAAATGTCATTCAACCACACAGACAGTTCATTTTTTTATACACGGCAATAATGTGACGTCATCAATTGAGGCAACGCTTTTGCCTCCATCAAATGGAGACAAAAGCGTTGCCTCAATTCGCCCAAATAATTCCCAACACCTCCCATATTGATCTTCAGCTGGTGATTAAAAAAAAAAAATAGAGTCCCTACACGATTTATTCCTGTATTCACTGCCGCATGTCATCGTCTTTTGCGTGTGTCACTCGACGTCGTGCTTTATGCACACGTGTGTCACATCATGGAAGCGTCCAGTTAACATTGTAGGACACATTTGTTTTTGTCACATGAATGAGAACATGGGGAAAAAAAATGAATTGGGCATCACGCTCTGCAGTGTATCCTGTCTGATCACGACATGTAGATACCAGGATCAAATACGACATGTAAAAGTAATATTGGGCACCCGGACTGCTTTCAATTCCACGCAGGGCTTTGAAATCCGCGGCAAATGTTGCCAGTGTTACGTCGCGAATTCCTGCAGGGACAAATTGTAGATGATTAAAAGTAATTGAAGGATGATGCAAAATAAAAACTAAACAAAACAGAAAACAAACTTCCTTTGGTGTGGCCATTTATATTTAGGAAACCCAACTAAGGCCGTGTTCACATTGCATCTCACTTTTTACCAATATGTGACATGTAGCTCTTTTTTTTCATGCAGTGCGAACAGTGTAGTTCCGATTTTTTTTTTCAAATACAACCTGGGCCTCTTTTGGATGTGGATATAAATCGGATAGGTATGCGATGTGTCTACAGTATGAGATCTCATCTGTGCATATCTTTTTTAGTAACAGTTGTTGTCTTTACATTAGACTTTAAATTAATCCTACTTGAAACGTAAAGCGTAAGGTGGACATTTGTGGCGACAGTAGTAATTCAGCCAAGGAGACTTTTCACTTATTATGCGCAGCAATGACGTGACGTCATCTTTAGTGGACATCTCCATGAAACGAGGAGATTGAGAAGCGTTGCCTCATATCCCCAAAATGTTTCTACCTCCTCCTGCCTTGCTACTCTGGCGACATGAGATGATAAAATGAGTCATTATATATGCAGGGCCACTTGAGTAAACACTGGGCCACATGAAGTCGTTTTTTTTTGTTGCACGTGAATCAGCATCTGCGCATGTGTACCACATCACCAACACATTGTGTTAACATCAGAAGCCGCATTTGTTTTTGTAATGTCAACAAGTGCATCAAGATTGGATTGAACAAAAAAATTCCAAATTGGGCATCGCACCTTGCAGTATGAATGAAGAGAAATGGTCTTTTTTGAACAAAAGTCTCAGGTGAAAAACAAGGTCAACTATTATCAATTTGGATACGACATGTTCTGTGAATTAGGCTCCAATTTTGTGCTGTGTTTTGATGAATTTAATTTGTAATTTAATTTGCACTCTACAAAAGTGTTGTTGGAAGGGTTCAGCAGATCACACAATATCCAGTGAATAAGACAACAATGCCAAATATACAGAAAACTAAGCATCTGCAATTCAGTCATACATATAACAGCTTCTAGATAATACAAGTTTTAGTTTTGAGTTCTTCTCAATCACTGCATTGCTTATTAAGGTCGCCTGGAAGGAAAAATAATGAGATACCTGATCTTACTATTCTTCATTTGTGAATAGACCACATGAACACGTGGTGCTTAAGCATATTTGCAGAGTGATTCGTACCCAACCGGAATAAACCAGATGCAGAGTGCTAACAGTGTGTGGCACCAATGCAGTACAAAGTCTCCACACGTCGACGCACACAAACACTCCCCTGAAGCTCCTTAATTAATGAAACTGGCCTCTGATGGATAATATTATAAAGGTCTCAACAAGAATGACGAATTAACCGGCTCACTTCTTTAAGTTAATCGGTTTATATTTACAGTGTAGATATGAAAATATTAAATATCTTAGTAAACACTGTACAAAGTCATAAGGCGTAAACATTTCCTCCCGGTCAGCTGACCGTCACAACCGTTAACTTTATGATGTAAATGCCAACTGTGCTGCTTGTTTTGTGTCCTTGAACTTGGTTTCCAGAGATCCATGTCTGCCTGAAATATCCCTGATTGACGAAACAACTTCTAACATTGTTTTCAATCACACGCTTTAAAGCGAGATCTTTCAGTCTCAAACCGGCATCGGCCTCGTGGATCCATATAAATGAGGATATTTGCCATCATGTTAAACTTTCTTCTTGTCCTGTAGGGGCTGTAAAGCTTGACCATCGGATTGCGACTTGGTGCTGGCCATCGCTGAGCATCAATCAATCAACGGTATGTATAAGCTCTTTATCTTGTGAAAAGGTGTGTCTGACAGCATTGCTCAGATGTTCCTCTGGGCAGTGAGGTACTTGAGAGCAGCTGAGCCATATTTCCTGGACAAGTCCTGGTGGAATTCCTCTTTTATAGTCTTCAGGCAGTTGCGGTAGCTCGAGCTGGAGCGAAACTTGGAGATGTCAAAGCTGGGTGCATGGGGCATGTGGATCATGAAAGCGTTCGGGAGAACCATAAGGTCATACTCCTGAAAGGAAAAAAACAAAATCAATATTATGACTTAATCTGGCATTTCCTGATTCCCTGTATTAATATTGTACGTGAAACTAATTGTAGACGTGTTTCTTTAATTTTGTAAATTCATTCCATAAAGCAGAAGTAAACCAGGAGCTTGCATTGCGAACGTCACATGACCAAATCCAGAAAAGAGATGAACCGTGACGTTCCCAAATTTAAGGCTAGTGGCACTTTGACGTCGTCCATTCACGTCGACAGCAGAGGGCGATGCTGCATAAATATGTCAGCCACCTAAATATGGTTGAAAATGGGTGGCTTGACTAATCACCTTAATTCTTATGCCACAAATGTAATTTTTTACTGTGTTTAGACTGGAGAAAGCATATTTTTGCCAAGAAAATTTTGACCTTGACTTCCGCTTTAACAACCCACCAAATTCAAACAACAGGCTGAAATGCAGTTTATGCAGCAACAAAGTACAGTGATTGTTACAGATCTGAACATTTCTGTTGCACAGTACCTGTGCGTCGAGCTCGATGATATGGGAAACCTTGTTCCAGCCGAAGCCCACAAAGCGCTGATCATATTCCGGGCAATGTCGTTTCACTACAACATAAGGCTCAAAATCTGCCTCCCAGTCAACCGTATAAGGTGTGGTGGCTGTCCTCCATTTAGCATAGTTGGTGGAGGCATGGCCTTTCGGCCACACGTGATACCTGCAGATAAAATAAGTCATGGTGAAAATGTGTTTGAAAATAAATGTACCAGATTTATTTCACTGATCAGGTTCCGATTCAAAAGGGTTTTCTACAGAGTTCAGTGCATGTTACTTTGACATGCCAGTCACAGAGTTCATGGTGGTTCCAAGAATCACAGGAAGTGCACCCAAGAGACAGATTTCCCTCATCATGCTCCACTCCCATGGAACCCACCTTAATTTACAGAGATAAACACTCGTCTTTACATTAGTAGTTTTAATTTTCGTGCTCTGGAGCCAAAGACAATCCCCATATTTTCTCACTCAAATCCCCTAAACTCTGGAACTGCGCAGTCTGTGTCAAGTTTGACCACTTAGGATCCGCACACGAATTCCCAAGTTTGTGAGCAAATTTGAGCTGAAGTTGGATATAACTCTATAAGATTATAGTTTCTCCCTTGGACGATGCACTCGTTTTCAGTTTGGCACATGGAATAAAACAAGTCATAAAATCTTCTTTTTGCTTCATACAGTGTTATGTTCTTGGTTTCTTCATTTTCTGTCTTTCCTTTGCAACTGCTGGTGAGTGGAGCCGGCCGAGGCGCACCTGCTAAGAACACACTCGATGTATTTACTTGTGCCTTGATCTCAAATAGTTGATCCCCTCTGGATCTATGACGGAATATACCCAACCGTCTTTATAGACAAGACCACGCTTCAACACAGCCTATAAATACATTTCCTTTATCGCATTCCTATGAAGTCCATACGTCCGCTCATCTACTAGGTCACTTGAGACTGTACAAGTAAATCTGAGTCCACCAGAGTGCCTTGTTATTTATGCAGAACCCATCAACACTACCATTCAGTTTCATCAGTATCAATATAATCACAAGGTATAATAGCCGTGTTAAGGGGCTTTGGAAAGCTCTCCTTTCATTCCTTCCCAGAAGCTGAAACCATCTTTCAAAGTTTACTCGGTGTGGCTTTGTCTCAGATGACTCCAATGACTACCCAGCTGTCATTGTGCCACACTAGCAACACTGACTAGCCAAGTCATCATGGAAATGAAAATAAAAATCATTGATGATTTTCATCACAATTTGTACCACCCATATACTGTCACCCAGACTGTTGTGAAAAATTTCTTGCTGCAAACATGATTCTTTGTAGAGGAGTTTCACTGTACTGTCACCCAAAATGTAAGAAACCCATTGGCTGAGAGGGCACTGTCATGTTGGGATTAATTCGGCAAACCCTCTACGCTACATTCTCAATCTGGCGCTTTCTGGCATGTTCTTGATCACTCCAAAACAATAAGCAGGTGAAAGAACCTCTTACATTTGATTTATAATTGAAGACCTGGTACAGCCTCTGGTGGTATATGCTGCCCTTAGTGTTCTCTCAATACATTTCCCATTCAAAACGAACGAAAATACGAACAGAATCAGGGGTGCACCGATGACTCTGGCCTATCACCGATCTTTAAAATGTCTGACTTGCCGATCCCGATCTTTTTTTTTTTTTTCCAGAACCAATAGCATATGCTTTCGATGTTCCAATCTTGTCTTACTGTGAAACACTGAACACTCCCTGTGAAACAATACAAGCGGGTTGTTTTAATTGCATTTTAAGTAGTTCTCTCAAATAAAAAACAATACCTTATCGGTAATCTCACAGCAGAAGAGAACAGTGGCTGACTTTTCCATACCTCTGCGGAGGGAGATGAGATAGGTGGAGAAGACTGGTTTTATTTTAAGGGATCAGTCGATCACCGATCCCCCAAATTAAAAGAAATTGGTGCTGATATCGATTCCGGCTGATTAATCGGTGCACCCCTAATCGAATAGTTAACAGCAACCCGTTAAATTGTTACCAGAATTACGGCGTTAAAACTGTATCTCAAAGAGAGGATCGGAACTGATGTAGAACAATTCTGATAACCGTAGAATCAGGGGTGCACCGATGACTCTGGCCTATCACCGATCTTTAAAATGTCTGACTTGCCGATCCCGATCTTTTTTTTTTTTTTCCAGAACCAATAGCATATGCTTTCGATGTTCCAATCTTGTCTTACTGTGAAACACTGAACACTCCCTGTGAAACAATACAAGCGGGTTGTTTTAATTGCATTTTAAGTAGTTCTCTCAAATAAAAAACAATACCTTATCGGTAATCTCACAGCAGAAGAGAACAGTGGCTGACTTTTCCATACCTCTGCGGAGGGAGATGAGATAGGTGGAGAAGACTGGTTTTATTTTAAGGGATCAGTCGATCACCGATCCCCCAAATTAAAAGAAATTGGTGCTGATATCGATTCCGGCCGATTAATCGGTGCACCCCTAATCGAATAGTTAACAGCAACCCGTTAAATTGTTACCAGAATTACGGCGTGAAAAACTGTATCTCAAATAGAGGATCGGAACTGATGTAGAACAATTTTGATAAGGGGTTGAAATGAATTGTAGAGAACATTTGATCATAGAATACTGGCAACATCCTGCATTCACATTCTTGTACTGTACCTGAAGGTATAGAGTGTCCCCATGTCCAGCATGGAGAGGAGCTCTGCTTTGGATTTGGGGAAGGACAAGCGGTAGCGCAGTGTCTCGAAAGCTGGAACCACCAGAGCCTTCTTATTATTTGCCATGTCCAATTGTGTGACCGTTTTTCTGCACAGAGGAAAGAAATAGATCAACGACCACAAATCCAAACCCATATTTTGGTCATTGCACATGCTTTAATCCAGCTTGTCTGTCTGATGTTTTATTTTGAAATGGGTTCATTTACAAAGAAATTTACGTTGCCTTTTTTTTTTTTTTTAAACGTCAACTTTTACATGAACTTTTATGATAAAATACATAAACACCAGGGATTTTATTTAACACAACAACCACAATGACATTGTCATGACATGAAATCCAGTGTTTCAAATTGTGCACAACCATTCAAGTCTGTCTTTACATTGACATCATTCTTCAAATATATTAATATTATTTCCACTTGAATCCACTGAAACTGACGACTCATTTTAAACTTGGTCCACAAGCTTTTAATAGAATTGAGGTCATGGATGATGGTGGCCACACACAGTGTTTCCCCCTTTTTATTCAGTTTCAATTGTGTATTTGCAGTGTGGCATAATTTGTCGTCTTATGCAATTTTTTGCTGCATTATGTGTAATTCTTTTGAAAACATGACAGGAATTGGTCAGTTGCAAACTCCTCATATTCTGTGGTCATTCTGTCATTTTGAGACCTCCATGAACCTGACAGGGGCTGACCATCTCAGCCCCATTATTCCAGCACAAAACATCAATTTAACGCCTCTTCGCTGGCAGCACAGCCTTTGTGGACATGCTGTCCATTCACCAACCATCCAGAACCTCGTCCATCTGTGTCATCCAAATTAGCATGGTATTCGTTGGTGACTTAAACTGTTTGAAAATCAGTCTTCCTGTACTTCTGAGGCCCCCGCAAAAATGGGTACGTGTAGCCGAAATACAGTTAATACAAGAGTTTGAGCCTTTGAAGGATCCTGCATCAAGAGTTTCTTGGGACGTCAAAGACTTTGGTAGCTTTAAATACTGTAGATCAGGGGTGCCCATTATGTCGATCCTGATCGACCGGTGGATCTAAGACAGATCCCAAGTAGATCCGAGGAGTGTAGAGAAGAAAAAAACAAACAACCATTTGTGTGTCTTTGTACATGTTTGTAATATATTTTTTGTGTTAATGTACGCTGCACCCTAATCATCCTATCAGTCTCATTGTCACAAAAAATATTTAAAAAATAAAGCAGGTAAATCTTGAACCTACGGTGGCGCGTGATTACGTCACCGGAAGTTGTTAGCGTTCAGCAGTCTGCAATTGCAGCTTATGATCAAAGCTGTTGCGCTATATCTTTTATCGTCATTATTCTCATTCAGAGTTTGCTTCGTGTACAATTCACCGAGGGCACGGGCAAAGAATAGGAATCTAGGAGGGCCCAGGGAAGCACTTTAAAATGGTACGTGTGAGCTACGATAGTTAA
>NW_017807733.1:125057-133629 GCF_001891065.2 Hippocampus comes | reverse complement strand
GTGTACGTGTTTATATATATATATATATATATATATATGCGTGCGCAGTAAGGGTCGATCCTGGGAGGTTGGTTGATCGAAAAGTAGATCTTCGGTCCAGAAAGTTTGGGCACCCCTGCTGTAGATGCTTGCTGTTCATCAGTGACTTTTGAACAGTTGCTTTGGGCGTAGCATGCATTTGCCTGTGTTGTAATGTAACAGTGTACAAATACTTTGTTTCTATACCCAAATATATTTTTCATATATCTGGACTTTTTTTTTCTTTTTTTTTCTCCTCTATATTTCCTCAATAAAATATATACTTGTTGGCCTACTTAGAAACCATCTTTGATACTTGAAAAAAAGATAGCTTGTTGACGTAATGCCTGAACCGTAATCAAAGTCCTGCGTGTCCAGGGAGAGAGACGCAACACAAATTACCAGAATTTAAGATGCACTTGCTGATGACTCAGCTGCTCACACATGTTCTACACCAGAAGATGATAAACAAAATGATTACAATGGTGACCACCAGGATAATGTTACATAGCTGTGGGTGTATTTACAGAAAAGCTTTTCATACATTGGGTGAAGAGCCTCTTGAACTCAACTCAACTGAGGTTTATTTATAGCTCATATAACCACATCTGAAAGAGAGTGCTGTACGTAAGTACAAATTGAACACAACAAGTGAAAGTAACACCATTTAGAAACCACCAAAAAACAAAAACAAAGCTAAAACTACCAAAAAAAAAAAAAAAAAAAACAAGAGCAACCTCTCAAGCTACATTTGAAAGCTATGGAATAAATGTATTTTAAGGCTGATTGTAAAATGGATAGTGATGGTGCTTGTCTATTTTGGGCCCAGCAATAGAAATCACTCTGTCCTCTCTAACCTTCTGCTTCAACTTTGGTAGCTCCAGGTGCAGTCATTGTAGTGTAGATACAGCTCAACTTCATTCATACTTTGAGGAAGTATTGTTCAAGACTTGAAGGGTGTTAAGACAGCAGACAGACTAGTGGGAGCAACTATCAAAGCAGCTGAAGCGATAACCTTCAAAGTCTTGTTGCATTACACGACGAGGACTCAAAAACAGGAAATTAACTCAAATGAACACTGCACAAACCAGAGAGACTGAGATCACCAAGCATTTACTGTCCCATTGTGAACAGGCGGCTGAAATACAGTAGACTGAAGGGCAGCAGCCGGTCTTACCTGAGATAATCATAGAGACCATACATTGGTAAGAAGTCCACATCCGTCAGGAAAACGTAGGGAGTGTTTGCATTCTTCAGGGCAACATTCCTCACCAGGTTGACGGGGTAGAACTGGCCCTCCTTATAAACAATGTGATAGCCGACATTCTTGCGGTTTTTCAGCACCTCGGAGGCTTGAGCGTAGCGTAGGAACTGCTGAGCTTCTGCATCAGACATGTAGAGCGCCAGGCTGATGGGTCCTTCCCAGTGCTTGCAAATGGCCTCCAGCATCTGTAGCCTTCCGGTGACACGCAGAAAAATCAAATTTTATTCAGACATACAATGCTGTGATAGGTTACCTATTTTAGTTAGCACGTACATGTATCTGTGGAGTAGCAGTAACAAGCACAGGAGTGTTACAACTAAGGTTACCTCATAATTCACTGCACATGCATTGATAGTTTACTAAATACATTTATAAGGGGAAAGACAATGCAATAACGTCCTGCTAGTACAGTGCTGAATGACAGATGTACAAAATTGCTACAAAGTTTACTTGGACTTAGAACAATAGATGTTATGTAGGCATTTTTCAGGCAGGCAAACGTTTTATCCAGATTTTCCGGATATTCTACTTCTAAATTTAGTGAAATGCCTTAATAGCAGGTACCTATCCATGGAAAGTTGAGCTACGAGAGTGACATCATTCTCATCCTCTGTGGGGGTATATTCATACTGCAGGAAGTAAAGATGGACTCTATGGACGGTGAGTCGTTCACGGCGGAAGTCATAACACTGATCATCCTCATCCAGCTCCTCAAGAGCAGTCTGCAACTAAACAAAAAGAACCTTTGGTTGAAACATTTTCAGGGTTTGTGGTCTTTGGTTCAACTATGGTGAAATTTTAACTTACCATGAATGTTTTCGGGGGGTTTGTGGTCTTTGGTTCAACTATGGTGAAATTTAACTTGCCATGAATGTTTTCGGGATGTGGGAGGAAACCGGAATACCCAGAGAAAACCCATGCAGGCACAGGGAGAACATGCAAACTTCACACAGCAAGGTCAGAGCGAGAATCGAACCGTGCACCTCTGCACTGTGAGGCCACCGCCCTAACCAGTCGACCACCAGGCCGCCTTGCAACTGTCACGCAATATCATTTGCAGTGTTTTTTTTTTTCTTCTCTGTTATTGTTTAGCCAATCCCCATTAGTACAAAATCCTCATTAGCTTTTGCAGAATGCACGCATGCATACACACAAATACAGCAATATACTGTAATACTAAAATGAACCAAATTCAGAGAGAGAGAGAGAAAAAATGGAATATACTGTGCATATATTCACAATCACCAAACAAACATGCTGGACGTGAGTTGGGGCGAGCAAAACAAAGGAAATTCATCAAAAATGTCCCAAACACAGTTGGAGCCAAAGATGAATTGGGGCCTCATTTGAATGAAAGCACCATCACACAACATTGCATCTATGTAAACAGGAAATAATTTCAGACAAGCAATGCCCAAATAATCTGCGATCCACATGATAATGCACGACTGATTCATTTGAACGCAAGGGGGGTCGCCAGGTCGTCCACAAGCACCGCATGCATGCGGGCCTTTTCTAAAAATTATGAATTGTACACCGGTACATGTCATCCCTCAGTTATGGTGAAATAATTGTGAAAATAACTTGCAATATAACTGGATATGTTTTCCAAAATAATATTCCTTCTGTTTCTAGAAAGGCATGCACTTTTGAATTCCATCTCATGACTTATGTCGTGTTCCCCGCAGCTTCTTTCCATCATATGTGAAATCAAGAATTTTGGATTTCTAATATTGCTTTTTATGGTATATTTTGATTCAATTTTGTCACAGTATTTCTTAATATACCAGAAATGCATGATCAGTTCATTTTCCTTTTGGTTTTAACATAACATGCGGATACCACTCTCCTTTCATGGTGTATAATTTATATGTAGGAATCATTGATGTTTTTTGAACTGTGAATCTCTCTCTCTCTCTCTCTCTCTCTCTCCCTCTGTGTGTGTGTGTGTGTGTGTGTGTGTGTTTCCAAAACATTCAGGACTTTTATCGAACATGGTGCTAACACGGTGTGTGTACTCTCCTTGCGTGTGTTTATCTAACCTGGATGCTCTCTGGACTGGCCTGACTAGGGCACCCAAATAGCTCCCGCCGCAGCAGGTTTCCATCGTACTCCAGGAAGGTCAGGTAAAGGTTCCTGAAAAACTCCACGTGCTTATGTTCAAGACTTGAAGGGTGTTAAGACAGCAGACAGACTAGTGGGAGCAACTATCAAAGCAGCTGAAGCGATAACCTTCAAAGTCTTGTTGCATTACACGACGAGGACTCAAAAACAGGAAATTAACTCAAATGAACACTGCACAAACCAGAGAGACTGAGATCACCAAGCATTTACTGTCCCATTGTGAACAGGCGGCTGAAATACAGTAGACTGAAGGGCAGCAGCCGGTCTTACCTGAGATAATCATAGAGACCATACATTGGTAAGAAGTCCACATCCGTCAGGAAAACGTAGGGAGTGTTTGCATTCTTCAGGGCAACATTCCTCACCAGGTTGACGGGGTAGAACTGGCCCTCCTTATAAACAATGTGATAGCCGACATTCTTGCGGTTTTTCAGCACCTCGGAGGCTTGAGCGTAGCGTAGGAACTGCTGAGCTTCTGCATCAGACATGTAGAGCGCCAGGCTGATGGGTCCTTCCCAGTGCTTGCAAATGGCCTCCAGCATCTGTAGCCTTCCGGTGACACGCAGAAAAATCACATTTTATTCAGACATACAATGCTGTGATAGGTTACCTATTTTAGTTAGCACGTACATGTATCTGTGGAGTAGCAGTAACAAGCACAGGAGTGTTACAACTAAGGTTACCTCATAATTCACTGCACATGCATTGATAGTTTACTAAATACATTTATAAGGGGAAAGACAATGCAATAACGTCCTGCTAGTACAGTGCTGAATGACAGATGTACAAAATTGCTACAAAGTTTACTTGGACTTAGAACAATAGATGTTATGTAGGCATTTTTCAGGCAGGCAAACGTTTTATCCAGATTTTCCGGATATTCTACTTCTAAATTTAGTGAAATGCCTTAATAGCAGGTACCTATCCATGGAAAGTTGAGCTACGAGAGTGACATCATTCTCATCCTCTGTGGGGGTATATTCATACTGCAGGAAGTAAAGATGGACTCTGTGGAGGGTGAGTCGTTCACGGCGGAAGTCATAACACTGATCATCCTCATCCAGCTCCTCAAGAGCAGTCTGCAACTAAACAAAAAGGGTTTGTGGTCTTTGGTTCAACTATGGTGAAATTTTAACTTACCATGAATGTTTTCGGGATGTGGGAGGAAACTGGAATACCCAGAGAAAACCCATGCAGGCACAGGGAGAACATGCAAACTTCACACAGCAAGGTCAGAGCGAGAATCGAACCGTGCACCTCTGCACTGTGAGGCCACCGCCCTAACCAGTCGACCACCAGGCCGCCTTGCAACCGTCACGCAATATCATTTGCAGTGTTTTTTTTTCTTCTGTTATTGTTTAGCCAATCCCCATTAGTACAAAATCCTCATTAGCTTTTGCAGAATGCACGCATGCATACACACAAATACAGCAATATACTGTAATACTAAAATGAACCAAATTCAGAGAGAGAGAGAGAAAAAATGGAATATACTGTGCATATATTCACAATCACCAAACAAACATGCTGGACGTGAGTTGGGGCGAGCAAAACAAAGGAAATTCATCAAAAATGTCCCAAACACAGTTGGAGCCAAAGATGAATAGGGGCCGCATTTGAATGAAAGCACCATCACACAACATTGCATCGATGTATACAGGAAATAATTTCAGACAAGCAATGCCCAAATAATCTGCGATCCACATGATAATGCACGACTGATTCATTTGAACGCAAGGGGGGTCGCCAGGTCGTCCACAAGAACCGCATGCATGCGGGCCTGTTCTAAAAATTATGAATTGTACACCGGTACATGTCATCCCTCAGTTATGGTGAAATAATTGTGAAAATAACTTGCAATATAACTGGATATGTTTTCCAAAATAATATTCCTTCTGTTTCTAGAAAGGCATGCACTTTTGAATTCCATCTCATGACTTATGTCGTGTTCCCCGCAGCTTCTTTCCATCATATGTGAAATCAAGAATTTTGGATTTCTAATATTGCTTTTTATGGTATATTTTGATTCAATTTTGTCACAGTATTTCTTAATATACCAGAAATGCATGATCAGTTCATTTTCCTTTTGGTTTTAACATAACATGCGGATACCACTCTCCTTTCATGGTGTATAATTTATATGTAGGAATCATTGATGTTTTTTGAACTGTGAATCTCTCTCTCTCTCTCTCTCTCTCTCTCCCTCTGTGTGTGTGTGTGTGTGTGTGTGTTTGTTTCCAAAACATTCAGGACTTTTATCTGAACATGGTGCTAACACGGTGTGTGTACTCTCCTTGCGTGTGTTTATCTAACCTGGATGCTCTCTGGACTGGCCTGACTAGGGCACCCAAATAGCTCCCGCCGCAGCAGGTTTCCATCGTACTCCAGGAAGGTCAGGTAAAGGTTCCTGAAAAACTCCACGTGCTTATTCTTCACACGAAGCTTCTTTGGAGAGTTCCAGTGGATTACCTAAAAGCACAGATTGAGACTGAGTGTCATTGGGTCCTAAATAGGTCAAAATTATATATATAGAGAGAAAATAGTGTTGCAAGAAAACTATATACAATGACCCAAAACACCGAAGCTAGTCCACAACATGATGGCTTCAGAAAAACAACAATCTGCCTTTCGGAATGACCCAATCAGAGCCCAGACTTCAAATCAACAAAAAACGATTTAAAGGGGAGCATACACATGAGATTACAATCGAACTCAAACAGTTCTGCCAGGAAAAGTCGGCTAAACGTCCTCTTCAACGATGTGCAGGACTTATCCACAGCAACAGGAAGTGCCTGGTTTGTCATGTTCCGTAAATGACAGCAGGTGGCAGGCGTTTCATTTCTGCTGCCTACACACCTGCTGCCTATTTGTCAACGATTACACCTGCTATATCTAAGCACTCCGGCTTTCGACTCATCGCCGGAGTATTCAATGCCGTGCCACTGCTGTTGCCCATGTATTGATAAAGCGCTACTCGTACTCTATTGATTGATTGTTACATTTTCCGACGTCTCCTTGTGAACATTCTAATTGTGTGCGTATTCTAGTATTTGCCGAATCATTTTCCTTGCCGTTTTTTGCAAGCACTTTTCGTTGTCGCGTTTATATCAATTCCTTGTTATCGTTATTTACCAGCGTTTTCTGTTGTCTATTTAGACAGAGTTTTTTGTTAATAATAAATATTATTTTTTGTGACGAAGTCCTTGTCAGTGTCTGCTATTTCGGGGATCCACTTATTCTCGTTTTCCTGTTACGTACGAAGTGGTTCCTCTTCCGCTTTGTGCGTAACGTGACACGGTTGAGATTATTGATTTGATTTTAATTCTCAGGATTATGAATTGCAAGGGTTCATTTATGTCCATCCTTTTTCCACTGCAATTGTGAATGTTGAATGAGCGTACTGTACTGAGTTGCAACAGTTTATAGACACTGAATCGATTATCAAATGTTTCCAATATTTTTTTTTTTTAATTCAATTTTCAGAGTCGTGTTCTGAGTTTGGTCGTGTGCTGTTCGCAAGATAAGCCATGACTGGTCTTTACCTAAGCCTTGAGCAAGTTTACAGCAAATGGCAAAATAGCTGCCCCTTAAGATGGATAAAAATGGGTGGATTTTTCCATTTGGTTCCTATTCAACAAATGCAAATGCTGTGAGGAGAACACCGTACCCACCAGAAATGTGCGGTGTTTTTCCAATAACAAACCATGGATTAATCCCAACATAAAGGCCCTCCTGAAGGAGAAGAAGAGGGCTTTTATGTCAAGAAACAGAGAGGAGCTGAAGGCCGTGCAGATTCGGCTGAGAAGAAAGATCAGAGAGGGGAAGAAGACATACAGGATGAAATTGGAGGACCAGTTACAGGCCAGCAAAGTCACTGGTGTCTGGAGGGGCCTGAAAACCATCTCAGGCCTCAACAGCCCAAAGACATTGACTGAGAAGGACAAGGACTGGGCAGATGAACTGAACCGTTTTTTTTTCAACCGTTTTGACCAGACGTCTGTCCCTTCCCCCAACCACCAGGTGCACCCACTCTCACTGAGGACTTCTTCAGTGCCCAAGACCCCCCACCATAAGGAGCTGAACAGCTACAGACCGGTGGCGCTGACGTCTCACCTGATGAAGACGCTGGAGAGACTAATCCTCGCCCACCTTCGACCGCTGGTGAGCTCGGCACTGGACCCGCTGCAGTTTGCCTATCAGCCTGGCATCGGCGTGGAGGACGCCATTATCTACCTCCTCCACTCAGTGCTGTCACACCTGGAGAAGGCTGGAAGCACTGTGAGAATCGTGTTCGTTGATTTGTCCAGTGCCTTCAATACCATCCAGCCCAATTTACTGGGAGACAAACTGCAGAACGCCGGAGTGGACCACCATCTCACAGCATGGATCATAGACTACTTCACAAACTGGCCGCAGTACGTGAGGGTACAGAGCTGTGAGTCGGACAGGCTTCTCTGCAGCACTGGAGCGCCGCAGGGGACTGTTCTGGCTCCATTCCCGTTCATCCTGTACACCTCGGACTTCAGACACACCACTCCAAACTGCCACCTTCAGAAGTTCTCCGATGACTCTGCGATTGTTGGCCTCATTATAGAGGGGAACGATCGGGAGTACAAGGGACTGACGAAGGACTTTGTGGACTGGTGCCAGCAGAATCACCTCCAGATCAACCCTAGGAAAACTAAAGATTGGTTGTGGATTTCTGCAGGAAACAGTCCTCACCAGCACCGATGAACATCCAGGGTATGGACATAGAGAGGGTGGCCTCCTACAAGTACCTAGGTGTTCTTCTAAACAACAAACTGGACTGGTCTACTAACACGGACACCCTGATTAGGAAAGGACAGAGCCGACTCTTCCTACTCAGGAAACTGAGGTCTTTTGGGGTTCAGGGGTCACTCCTTAAGACTTTCTATAACTCGGTGGTGGCCTCGGCCATCCATTATGGCATTGTCTGCTGGTCAGGCAGCATCTCGGCCCGGGATAGGAAGAGATTAGAGCGACTAGTCAGGAAGGCTGGTTCTGTCCTGGGCTGCTCCCTCGACACTCTGGAGGAGGTGGGCAACAGCAGGATGCTAGCTAAGCTAAAAGCTATGTTGGACAGTCCCCCCCCCCCCCTCCGGCCAGCCCTGACAGCACTCGGTAGCTCCTTCAGTCAGAGACTGT
>NW_017807733.1:103328-124964 GCF_001891065.2 Hippocampus comes | reverse complement strand
AATTGAACGGTGTTTGTTTTCTTTTCTTCTTTCTTCTTTCTACCCATTATCTTGCTGCTGTAGACTGTAAATTTCCCCAGTGTGGGACAAATAAAGGATATCTAATTACAATATTAATCATAGTACCATGTTTAGATTAGTTGGGTTGCATAGAACATATTATTGGAGAGAACATTTTTGACTTGACTTCCCCTTAAAAAAAAAAAAAAAAATCGATCTTGAAGATCAAACCCGAAATGAATAGATTAATTAAAAAAATATATAATAATAACATTTGGCCGTTTTTTGCTCATTTGAAATAATGTCCTGTTTTTGAATAAAGGAGTGGAAATTACATTTTTTTTTCAGCCATTCATCGACAAAAATCCACAGATTAATCAATTATTAAAATAATAATCAGCTGGACCCTTAAATTAGAGTGTAAAAAAAACATGAAAGGTGACCATTTTTTTTCTGCTGAGACAGCAGATCTGTGGTGGGGCGCAAACGCTCGTGGATCTTGATTTTCATGCAAGCACAAAACTCATTGCATTTGCTTCCCCATTTGACAGACCCCTCTGCGCAGAGCCGGACTAGCCGGTGCAGCGATGGAGTGAGCCGAGTGACAATTATGTGGCGGAAAATCGATTTAAATGTACACCTGCTCAGACCACGCCAAGCCACTGGTGCAGAGGTGACCGTTGGCCAAATCGAGGCACAGACAGAAAGATACTGAACTCTGCGGACATGTTTAAGGCGCCAGCAGCTATCACGGTTCACATTGTCTCGAGCATGGCTGGAGCAGTGGCAATGCTTGACTTCACTCACGCAGAGATTGCTGCAATTATGCATCATCCTCCTCCGCAAAGAGATGTTTCCATTGAGACTGTTTGTTGTGCCAGATGTGACTCCCGCTGCGCGGGATTTATGAAAATGGAGCCCATTTTGGTTTTCAGTGCCTTTGACTTATATGAGGACTACATAACATGATGAGAAAGTTCTCCAGAAAACAATTACAAATGGTTTGCATTTTTTTCTTGCCACTGAATTTCTCATCTTTAACTAGAGATACACTTTTTAGTGGGACGCACCATCTATGTGCACGACTGGTTAAACACGAATGGCTGATCTTGTTGAAAGCATGTCACAGATATGTTCTTAAGAGATCTGGGTGGGGTGCGAAAGTGTGCACAATTTATTACCCTTTAAGAGTGAGCGGCCCCTCACCCAATTTTGTGTGAGCATACCTTGAGGTCAGAAACCTCAGTGTAGCACAGCTCGGAACGAGTGTGATCAGACAGCTGAACGTTCCAGAAACAGGGCAACTGGTGGACCAAAATCGGGTTCTGCTTTATGAATGCATTGAAGATGTCCTGAAAGCACAAGTCGTTATTACGTTTGTTGACCTTCAAATTATTGGACTCAATTCAAGAGTAAATTCCTCCCCCCCAATGAACAACAGAGGTTTTCCTCACCTGATCAGCCAGAGATGTACTGAGCATGCTCATTAACTCTCTCTCTGCTGTCAGGCGCCACATCTGCTCCCATCCAATTTGTCGGAGTCGCTCCAGGTAGAGGAGAATTACACCTAGTTTTGCATATGAAGCAAGAGAAAATATGATCATTTTAGGACTCACTGGACAACTGTGTCTTGCACCGAGCTCTGCAAAAGTCAGGTTGTTGAAGGTCACCTGTGAGTGGGCAACACTGTAGCGCAGGGGTCTCAATTTTGTAGACCGGGGGCCATTTGTGGCCCGCAGTATGAGATTTTATGGCCCCCACCATTTTGCTGTGTCGTTGCACTGGGCATTATGTGTGTGTGCGCGCATGTGTGTTTATTTATTTATTTTTTGAATCACTCATGGGTTACCATAGCTCAGGCTCATGACATCTTTTGAGACAACGCAATTCTCAAGTGACAGCAAGTAGAGTCCCAGTCATGTTGTTTTTCAAAACTCGCCATAAAAAGAAAAGGTTGGCGACGAGAACAACCAGTTTCAAGACAAAGAGGGGATGGAAAGTGGCGAACTGACAAATTTGCGGTGCTCAAAAAATTCAGTCATTGCTCAGCCACACACAAAGAGGCGAATGGAAAATACCAGGAAGATGAGAGAGACAACCGGGTGAGGCAATCTTGTTCAGGACCTGAAGAGCCATAAATATTCTTAATGGCTATTAATAACGATTGCAAAGATTAGATTAATTGTACTTTTTTTGAATAAATGAACCCATTTTTTGCATAATACTTGGTGCAGACCAGACTCTCTCTGCAGCGGCCCCCACACAAATTGAGTTAGCGACCCCTACAGTAGATTCTAGGTGCAACAGGTGCAGTAGCAAACTGTTAGCTTATGTCAGAATCCTACCTGTATTGAAGCCCCGGCCAAGTGCAGGCCATGGTTTGTGATTTTTCCACAGGTTTCCAAGGTACCAATCACTCTGGTTCTCCACAAGACCAATGACCTGTTTATCTGCGAACACATAAACCAGGTCAAAATGTGTTTTGGTTGCATGGGATTAGAGGCAAAGCCTCTGTTACCCATGTGGAGATTTAGTTTGTGTTCATTCATAAAACTCCAAAGCAGACAGTGACATTAAGTGTGACAGCATCTTTGTTTGCTCATCGGTTTCTTATTGAATGTATAACCTTGATAAATACACTGGTGTAAACGTAAACCTGATGATTATTTTATTAACTTGTCTGCTTAGGCAGAACTTAATACAAGACGCTGCCGTAGAAATGAGAATAAAACGATGACTGAGGGGGCCTAAATGCCATCATCACTCTCTATAAACTCTTTCCCTTTGAGGATCTTTCAGTTCTTAACAGTACATGGTGATCAGACACATTCAATTCTTCATGAATTGAGTGTAATTGGCGTTCCATGACACCTCTGTGTCTTGCACCGAGCTCTGCAAAAGTCTTGGACTGAAAGAAGCACTTTTTTCCACATTACAGGATGTGTGACTCACGCTTATAAATATAGCACACAAATCAGTTTTTCTTCCAGACTCCCGCAAGAGACAGAGAGACAGAACCGAACCAAACTGCAGCGCAAGGTTTATTTGACCTCTACCACACTTTCAGTCATTGGCGTCTTGTTCAGCAGATACAGTGCAATGTACATGTTTTTATTTTTTTGGGACAGTATGTAAAATACAAAATGCTTTACCTGTGAACTTTCTGAAAACACCCCAGAGCTCAGCAATATCAGTGGCAAAAGTGATGTCCGTATCCAGGACAATGACCTTTGACAGGTCATGTGGCAGGGCTTTGGTTAGAGTCAGCTTCATCAAGCCGTTAATACCTGAGTAATGAGTGTTTGGTATCCACGACACCTCGGACTGAAACACAACAATCAACGTTTGGTTGGTTAGGATTCACCCACAGCAAAAGCACTGAACTTGAGCATGTGTGATATCTGAAACGCCGACGGTTTGACTAATGCGAATGCAAAAGGGTCTGACGTGAACACACCGGTCCAAATTAATTTTCCAGCATTGAATTAGTCAGTGTGTATAAAGAATAAAAGTGCAAATATCAATGGCATCTGATTCCCTGAAAAAAAGGTTTAAGCCGATTAAGAACCAAAACAACGACATACCCTGCCTGACTTTCCAAGTTGCCTGGTCCAGAGAAAACATTGTCACAAAAAAATGACCGACTGATACTATGGCAACATACAGAGGTATGTCAATATTTTAATACTTAATCGGCTGAAATCTTTTTTCATGGAATCAGATGCCATTGATAATGGCCCTTAGAATCGAATGCCAGGAAGTTAATTTTGACCGGTATGTTCGTTTAAGGCTGAAAACCAAGTTGCGGTGGTTCTGTCAGAAATGGGACTAACCCCGTCTATTCAGAACATAATACAACTTTTTGTGACTATTTCACATTTGCTGTCTTTACGATGTACAACTGCATTGATGGCTATGACTGTGAAGTGTGAACTAACTTCACTAAAATTAAATTGCAGTTGCAGATTCATATTGTCGCTTCAAAGAATAAATCAACAACCAAATTCTTAAAATATTTACTTACCGACATTCAAACAAAAAACAAAATGAATTTTTGCTGGTTTGTTTATTTTAATAAAGATGGAGACCCCCCAAATGTAATAGTTCCACTGACCATTTTCATGTGAAGACATTTTGATGGATGATCTTAGAAACGAATAAAAACAAATAATGAGAGTGAAGAAGACCCGTTGCATGCCATATCACAAAAAGTGTTATGACAGTAAAGACTGATTGCTGTTAAGTGTCATGATGTGAGTGCGCGTTGTCCTAAAACCTCTATGATGAATAAAGTTCTTGTCAGCATACAGCTGTTGTCCCCGTATTACTGGACATCATAATCTGCTGGGGAAGAATCCCTTTGCACTGCTTCCATATTGTTCCATTGGGTTTTCTCACTGCCGCTAGCACGAATCTATTAAGGCTGGGGGCAATGGGTCCATCCAAAACTAGCAACATGAGGAGACCCTTGATTCATGCCGTTTTATCCAATTGAGCGTGTACCTATCGTGTTTTTTTTTTCTTGCGTCCTCACGACATTCTGTTTCTGCTGGGATAACAAAAATCTTTCAGGCTGAAACCAAAAAAATGCACTTTTGGGCCATTTTCAGTGACTGTGACTGAGAAATTCTGAAGTTGGGTTGTGGGCCCCCGCAACGGCGCAGCCGCCATTGGCCATCAGTCTGCTGATGATGATGAACCCTGAATATGCAAGGACAGTACACATGCTTCCCTTAACAGCAGGCATGCTTCAGTAAATTATGGTTGAGCACAGGCATGTGCATGCAACATTGACTGATGTATAAAATAAAATAATTTACTCAGTATTACAGATGGGACAATAGTTGCTGTGCACAGAAGTATACACCCTTATGTACCAAAGTTTTTCGCTTTTGCAATGGGGTTTAAGCCATGGTTTTCCGGTTTTATGGATTACTCTCGCTCGGGTTCTGGTCGGTGCAACGCCGTACAAAATGACAGCAAGATTATTGAAGATGTATCTTTCAAACAGAGTCATCTAGGCCATTGCTAAAGTTCAATATATCCTGATAGCCCAATGTGTGTATCTGTCGATGTTAGTTCATGAGACCCTCTTGATCCTGGATAGCAAGGGAGACTGCAGTCCTGCTTTCCCCTCCCGTGGTTTTGCACTCAAAAAAAGTCTGACAGCCTGTATCCTGATAAAGAGGATTTTGCACTTATCCTTGTGGAAGAAATGAACAAACATCTTGCTGAGGTACAGAAAGTAAATCAGTCGCTCCTTGAAAATGTATAAAAGGCATGTTTTGTTTCATTGAACCTCGCCCTATGTGCATAGCAATTGAATGTGCACATTCTGTTGTGCCCCTGCTGCACACATTTCAGCCACGTTTGAACTCCTTTGACCAGGGGTGCCCAAACATTTTGGACCGAATATCGACTTTTCAACCAACCAACCTCCTGCGATCGACCCGTTACCGCGCACGCGTACGCACATACACACGCACGCCATGATGAGCAACAGCCTGACACAGAGGCATGCGACGCACTTTTGCAGCCTGTTAACTATTATAGCTCACACGTACCGTTTTAAAGTGCTTCCTCGGCCCTCTAGATTCCTATTCTTTGCCCGTGCCCTCGGTGAATTGTACACGAAACAAACTCTGAATGAGAATACTGTAATGATACCGATAAAAGATATAGTGCAACAGCTCTGATCACAAGCTGCAATTGCAGACTGCTGAGCGCTAACAACTTCCGATGACGCAGTTCAAGTGCCACCGTAGGTTGAAGATTTACCTGCTTTATTTTATTTTATTTTTTAAATACTTTTTGTAAAAATGAGACTGATAGGATGATTAGGGTGCAGTGTACATCAACACACACAAAAAAATATGACTAACATGCACAAAGACACACAAGTGATTGTTTTTTTCTCCTCTACACCCCTCGCGATCGACTTGGGACCAGTCAGCGATCTACCGGTCGATCCCGCATAATGTAATGGGCACCCCTCCCTTTGACCATGCAATTGCTCATGCCAGGAGAGCGGTAGTGCAGGCATGCTCAACTGACGTAGTCCAACTGTTTTGCTTCAATTGTTAAACGCTTACACAAACATTCATGTGATAAGAGACAGTTTACCATTCAAGAGAATGTTGTTTAAACAACAGTTACCTTGAGACAAATTACAGTATTTTTCGCACTATAAGGCACACCCAAAAGCATTCGATTATCTCAAAAGCCGAAAGTGCACCCTATAATCCGATGCGCCTTATATATGGATGTCAGAGATTTTCTCGGACAAAGTTAAAGAAATGACTCGGCACACAGGAAAATTGTCTTCAATATCAGCGGGAGGGGATCTCTGAGAGCGAACGACGGTAGTTGCTCCGATGATCACACTCTCGGCTCCCTCTCCGCCGGTTCGAACTTTTATTGCAAAATACAAGAAAGACACTGCCCCCGAGATTTGCATACCGCGCCCCCCGGTCCGGCCCCTCGGTAGTGATCTGATCTACCCGAATACACAAGTCACAGACTTTGCTGATGACAAATGTCCACCTGGGCGCGACAGCTGTTCCCAAACTGTCTTTTGGTATTCAACAACTCTTTGTTCCCAATTTGTTTATTCCCACTCTGTGATTGAATCTCGCCTTCTTCCATCTGTTCACCCCCCCTTGCTTTGACGTGATTACTCAAGAAAAGGCCCTCCGCCCAAACGGCCGACACCTCTGCGCTGAGTATGTCCAGACATGCCATAATTAACCGAAACTTTAAACATGATACAATTTTGTTCATAGATTTCTCTATCATTGGATCAATATTCTGGTTTCTCGGACGTAGTATTTTAAATGTTCTGTTAAGCCCTTTGTTACAGCTGCAGCGGTTGTGAAAGCTCGATATAAATAAAGCTGTATTGTGTTTCCTTTAGCTATTTAATGCAACTTATAATGTGGTGTGCCCTTTAATATATGAAAATGTTTTTAAGCCATTAATTGAAGGTGTGCTTTATACTCCGAAGCACCTTCCAGTGCGGAAAATACGGTAGATTATTCAGTGCAGTACAAAATGCAGTTTGCTGACCTGCAAAAAAGAGACAATTGTGAGAGAGGAAAAAGATGCTTTTATGCACAAAACACACACACACTGAAATTGTACAGAACAAAGGCCCCAAAAACCAAGGACAAACAAAATATTTTCACATGGAAAACATTTATGGAAACACTCTATATTTGTGTCTACAAATCAGATGCGTTAATTAATTTTCTTGATTTAGTGTAAGTGGATCTGGATAAGCGCATCATCTGCAAATATAATCGCCTTGAATTCTTGGCTGATTTTCTTGAGTTTGATGAGTTAATGTAATGCCAGTGCAGGTCTAAGTCGCTGTCAGCACAAAGGCCTCATTATTTAGCATAAAGATTACCCTGGAAGTAGAATGTGATTTTGTGAATGAATCAAGATGAAATCACACACAAGCATGCACTCACTCACTCACTCGCTGGCTCACTCATTCACTCACCCACGCATGCAGGCACGGAACCAAAGAAGGGAGAGAGAAGGGGCCATAACACAACCTTGGAGGATAAATATTTTTCATTTTTGTCTAATCCTTTTTCCGACACGTGTTCCAAAATAGGTTGCCCAAATGTCTTTTTAGTGCAAATTTGAATACATACTGGAGTTGAATAAAATAGCTCAGGAATACAAATAACAAAATATATGAATTTATTTGGGTATTTGAAATATTATATTTACTTGATATTTAATAGAAATTTTTGGAAGTGTATCAGTGCGCATGTGTATTCACCCAATATCATCCTCAAAGTCACCGAAAATACAAACAAACACACTGAAGAAAAATGATAAACTTAACTATCGGTCTTCACAACTCTTCAGCAGCTCACTGCCATCAACAACAAAGCAGTAGAAATACATTGGGGGAAAACTGGACAACAAATGAACTTTCGACCGGCACATCATGGACATTCAACGGGGTCACCAGACACAATAAGCCCTCTGCGAACTCAGAGAGCTTTGTGTTGCGCCACATCTCTTTTTGTTACTGTATTCAAGCATCATCCCACTGATGTTTCTATACTGATCCATCTATTTCTATAAAAATCTGTTTGTTTAAAAAAAACAAAAAAAACAATGTAAACTCACAGATATAAACCAACACTGCTGCAAATATCATTGGTCTGTCCGTAGAGCCAATCTCACTAAATTCTATAATGAAGCTGCCAGAAGTAATACAACTTCAATAATTCAAAACACGATTCACACACACACCATAAATACCTCACCCTCATGCCCTCGGGGCGCAGTTACAGGTCACTAGGGTGCAGGAGGGCTCTTTTTCAGAAAAGCCTTCTTCCCGCAGTCATAACTGCCACTGAGTTGTGTGTTATGTTCTGTTCATGTACCTGTATTGCTTGTGGGAGAGAATTAACAAGAAAGTCCCAGTTGAAATCTCATAAAAATGTGTAAATATTTCCTTTGCTTTGCATGACAGAGGAATTTTAGGCAAAGAAAATGACATGCCTTGATTTGACTGGGCTTGTTGTGATCCAGATTTCATGTTGATGTAACATTGCTAACACAATTGCAGTAACAATTCCTTAGTGCTCTTCCGGTTGATCCTCAGATGCACGTTTAGCAACGCACCTTTTGTTGCTGCTTTCTGCAAGCTCATGGTGACTGTTTGGAACTGTCTGGTCTGAAGTTAAGCTCCTCAGCAAAGCCCAAGAGCCCATTTCCCATCCTTGTGACCAGGGTTCTGAATGAACTTTTTGGATCACCAGTCAATGTGGCTGGTGACTCTCTAAAGTGGCAGGGGTAAAAATGACCACGAACAAAACAAAGGTAGGGTTGGGTGTCCTTTGGACTGGAATGATTCTGGTTCAGATTCTGGTTCCAAACGAACTTAAAGTTCATTTCTGTTGAAGTAGCTTGCAGCAACCAATCAGGCATCATTCCACGTCAAAAGCTTGAAAACATCATTGACGTTTGCTTCATTACCCACAGTAGCTGTCCCCCCCCAACTATATATATATATATATATATATATATATACAGTTTAAATGGAGACGCTAACGAGCTATTGTGGGATGAACTCATCTTGATTTATGTCCTATAGGTGAACTTGAACTGAATTTATTTCTATTAACTTTTCACTTTTATATTGGCTTTACTCTGAATTTGTCACAGACTTATTTTTAACCAGTATTAATATCAGATTTATGAAGGTGAATTATATATGAGTTATTCATTATTTACTTTCACTCAAGCTTTATTTTTGAAAACATCATGGAAATAAATTCTCACATGAAGGTAAATGTGTGTACACTGAGCTTCCACTGATGGGCTAACCTGCTATGTAGACAGACAAAAGCAGAGCAATTTGTCAACATACGTGCTGTGTGTGTAAATAGTAAATAAAAAACAAACAAAAAAAAAAAAAACCTTTGAATGATTGTTTTAAATTATGTACCGGTAATGATTTAGTTCAATGGTCCAAGCTTTCCATTGATTTCCTTTTCACAATGCAATAAAGATCAGAATCTGATTTATTTGCCAAGTGTGTAAAAACACACAAGGAATTTGTCTTCACGGTCACAACCTGTCCAACAAAAAAGAAATAACAATGACCAGCCGAGGGAGATAGATCGTTTTAGCGCCCCACTTTCTTCGATGAAAAACAAGAAAACACAGGAAAAAAACAAGGCCCAATCTATGTTCTTTCTAGGAGAGCATCGCTTAAACGTAATGAAAGACATGACAACCGAACTCTAAGACATCCACATGTAGAAGGTTGTGTAGGATGTTGTGACACCCAGGCACTCTGTCTCACAGCGCATCCATGTCAAGGCTAAGGCATCCGCAGCACACCTGGGCCATCACGAGGAGGTGGAGTGTGTGCTAAAGCCAACAAAGGTGGAGAAATGTCAGGCATGTGCTTGCATTGTGTGGAGTCGTGAATTGTGTGTGTTGATGTCCCAGCCAGCACGTGAAAGTAAACAGAAACATAGACCACAGGAGAATGGGAGAGGTGAAGGACAAGTGCCTGGCAGCATCACTTGCAGGAGAAAGTCCAGATAGCTGTTGTTTTAGGAACAGGCTAACAATAATTTCAGTCAACATTGAATCTTTGTTGGTGCAACTCAAAGTCCATAAATTAGCCAAATTGGCAATCAAATCCAACAATGTCTTGACATTGTGGACCAATTTCCACAGTGTCCAAAGATTGAGTTTACTCATCACCTGAGTCTGAGAGTTGACAGCTAGTCCAACACCATTCAGAAAGACCGGCAGCTTGTTCACCTCCAATAGGAGCTGCTCCCGTGACTTTTACAATAAATCGAGAAACTGCCAGCTCCAAACAACAGGATACCTTTTCTCAGAATTGCAATGGCATAGTTGTCTTCCCCACCCTCGATGGACAGAATAGACAGACACAGCATCTTCCATCTTTTCCGGGAATGCAAGGCGTATCCAGCTCTAACTGTCCACTCAGGGCAAGCCGTTTCTTCGCTACCATTTATAGTTGAGAAAATCTTGTCAATTGTGTCTAGAGACCAGCTGAGGAAATCCATGGTGACATTTTCGGAAGAAAAGACACAAGACGACACGAGACAAGGACAGCAGTGAAGATAAGGGAGGAGAGGAGCCGAAGCAGAAGCGTCTTCCTCCGTTGACAGCCAAGCAGAAAAAAAACCTCATCATTAAATCGCTGAATGCGCATATTTCCTGTTCAAATATATGGGCAGGAAGTGAATTGGAGCCCACGCACATGCATCGCCAACTCAGGCAAATAAGAGACATTTCTGTTTGTCTTTCTGTCACCAATAACTTTGTCACACACGTGCTGACGTTCAACTGTTTGTGTATAATATTTAAGAATGCGTGTGACATATTTCGTCACTCTTTATGGCCAGAAAAGTGACTCAAAGTGTACGTTGGAGCCCAGAATGTACTGAGCCGGTGCCAGCATGAGGCAACGCTGCGCTCCATTCGGGCAATGTGTCGAAGAAGCCCATCGATATACATAACCAGTAGAGCAGGGATCACCAACTCCGGTACTCGAGGGGCCCACCCTGCAAATTTTGGATGTGTCCCTCCTCCAACTAGTGTTGTTTTCGTCGACGATGACAAAATTATTTCGTTAACGCCCCTTTTTTTATGACGATAACGAGACGATGACAAGCTAAACGTGGTTCTTTGATGACTAAAATATGACGTGACGAACATGAGTTTTCGTTGACGAGACGAGACTGGAACTAAAATGACGAAAACTAGACTAAAACCTTATCGAGTATTTGTCGACCAAAACTAGATGAAAACCTTTTTTGAATTTTCGTTGACGAAAACTAGACTAAAACTATCACAGATAGGAAAGACTAAAATGCGACTAAAATGAAGACGCATTTTTGCCCCAAAGACTAAGACTAAATCTAAAATGGCTGCCAAAAACAACACTGCCTTATCTGCACTGTGGAGTTTTTATATGGTTGTCTTTTTAACTTTGATGCTCTTTAAACTTGGTGAAATCAATTTTCTGCAAGACCATTTTTCGTCTTTGAATCAGCGCAGCTCCTTTTGACAGCAGAGATTGTCTTTTGATCTGATAATTGTTGTGACTCATGCTTTAGTAACAGGGAGCAGGTGGCAAGGGCATTGTACAACTTTTGGGACTGACACAGTTATGCGTGTCTGGCATACTCTTACCTTGAGTTCTTCTGCATCGTAAAAGCTAACTTGCACAGAAGGGATCATCCAGGACTGAAACAGGGAGCTCAAAGTTTGGTTGGCCACAGCATCGGTGATAAAATGAAAGTGAAGAGGGTTTCTCCTGGAAAATTGAGGGAGGGAAAACTCAGCTCAGTCAATTGAAAACATCATGAAATTAATCACATTTCTAAAACAACAACAACAACAAACATTGCAGACAACAGTTTGGAAAGTTTAAACCAAATCAGCTTCAAAACATGGCCAAATGAGACAACCTTTATCTGATTCTGTCCACCAAACAAATCAGCACAACCTACAGGGGTCGCCACATCTGCGCACACCATTCAAAAGCAGAGATTTTGAAAGGCTACACTCCTTTTCTCATAAGCGTGTGATGACTTTCAATTTTTATAACTGCAGTGTAGTTTACAAAATGGTTGGCGCAACTTAGAAGAAAATAGCGTGGTCAATTTGATTTCATGTTCATAAAATATGATCCGGATGAAAATGGGTGGGTTGTGTCAGGAAGGGCTGTCATCGCACCAGCGACCCCTGACAGGGAAAGGCCAAAAGTCACTTTTATGCAAGATTGTGTAACATTGCGTCATGTCAATTTCAAATACCATGACTAAACTTGGAACCCAGCCTTAAGGAGTGACACACAATATCTTAAAATGTGAGAAACATGACTGCCATTGGTCAAAACATTTTTGCAGGTGTTGGGCGTGCAGCTTTTAAGTCATCCCTCAGTAACCATTTATCTACTAATAATCTTTGTGGATGACTTCAGAAGGCATCTATGCATGCCCTTTGAAGAATTTTGATTCCAACTTATTGGGGGCATAAAAAAAAAATTGGGGGCAATGAATCGCCCCGCGCCCTCTTGCAAGTGTGATTAACTTGAAATTTTAGACTCAAGTCCAGCTTGATACTTGAACATTTAAAATGGTTTTTTTTTGTTGTTGTCATTATAACTGCTATCTGTCAATCCATTATATTATCCCTAATGATTGCTAATGACACCCAACACTAATATTCTGAAATTAAATCAGATGACATAGCTCACCTGTGAAAGAGGACCGACTTGACAAGTGTGACCACATCTCTACTGGCTTTGTGTCCAGCACAAACACAGGCGACGTGTATTACCTGCAGAAACATGAAACTGTCGATGTCACAGAGTGCATACTCAGCATTTACAATTATTTGGATTCTCCCCCTGCAAATTGAAGGCATGCAAACACAAACTTGACACCAACACTGAATCATATTCGCGGTGAAAAGGTGATTCTCAAACCTCAATATAGAAAGGGAAATCTCTGATACTGGTCCGATTCAATTACTTGGATTTCAGCGTGCATTATACTCTACACTGCTGCTTGACCTACAGGAGATGTCCGTGTGAATTTGTCCACTGGTATAAATATCATATCACAATATCAGAAAACGTTTGCTGAAATATAATTTCAAAATATGTCTAATTACCAAGGTTAAATATTAACAAGAATATAATCACAACAGACGTGTCCTTTGTCAGTTTGTAATCCCTGGTTCCAGGTTAAAGCCCAGTCTGAGACTCCAGCAGTGATCCTGGCAACTTTACATAAGAGCTGCTGTCTCCAGGACATTCAGTCAGTCCCTTGATGTGAAACTTAGAATTTACTGTAGCTCGTCAAATATGTATGATATCAGTTCACTGGATATTTAGCAGCAACATCTATGAATAGTTGGAGCTCAGAGGCAGAAAAAAAGATCAAAGTGTGTGCGTGCATGCATGCGTGCATGCGTGCGTGCGTGTGTGTGTGTGTGTATATTTATCTTCCTGAATTTTAGTCACTGTCAATGCTACTCTGATTCTTTTTGTATATTATAGCGGATGAATGGAAAGTGTATGATGTGCATATTTTAAATTGGGAAATGCAATGAGGTATTTTGAACATTCCAATTTCTACCTGTACATAGTGCACAGTGATTTGTGATTGAATGTGCACATTTTTTATTGCTATATTTCACCATTTAACTCATTTAATGCCACAATGTACAAATCAGTTTGCAAAAACCCAATCAATTAGTGCCAAAATGTACAAATACGTTTTGGGTGTGTTTTATTCAAAATATATTCAAAAAGGAATTCGTGCATCTCCTCAATCCGTATTCATACTGTGGGAATGATTTCAGTATGATAAATGACCATTAGATGGCAGGAGTGACAGCAGCTCTTGGTCGCTCTCACAGTGTGAGTGGGTGTGGTATGGCGATCCTATGGCGATCCTACGTCGCAAGGTGACATGTGGAAGCAGTGTGGTCGTGAGAACATGGATAAATACCAGCAGCTACCTCAACTACAGCTTTTTCAAATAAAAAAAAAAAAGATGACGAAATGCATTGTCATTCTTGACAAACACGAGCACACACACACACACACACGCGCACACACACACACACACACACACACAGTTCCACGTTCATGAAAACTTCATGCATAGGGCACGCATCAGCACACTGTTTTTCTTGCAATAAACTGTTATTTTGCAGTCAAAGTGACCTTTTTGTGTTGTTTCTGTTGTTATTTAGTCGAAAAGCACTGTTTAGATAGTTGAGGTATCACAAATGCAAAGTGACAGTTCTACTTGAAATGCATCCTTTCACAAAAAGCTCTTTTCCTCAGAAGTTTCAAGAAACTTAACAATGTTCAACAGCTGTTGACACTTGAATCAGTCAACTAGTCACTCGACAATGTTGCATAATTTAATTGCATTACCAACAATGTTATGAAAATGTCACATTTGGAATAATGTCTCCAAACCAAAGATGTTTGACAAATGACACAAAGCACAGCCACCCAAGAAACAACCGATGTACAGCCAAGCCCTTTATGCTCGGAAAAGTAAATGATAGTTTATTTACCTCACACTTCTGGACGGCAGGCAATCTTGAACACTCAGAGTGGTTCTTCTTCTCTTCCACTGTGTTGTACCCGTCCTCTGGTCCAATGTCAGCAGAAGCACCCCATTGCAAGTTGCCATAATTTCTCTCAGCTGACTGGGTAGCAGTGCTCTGTGACTGGCTGAGCTGTAGTCTGATCTGTCTGTTTTCCTCTTCCACCTCTCGAACCCGTGACTCGAGGATGGCTCGTTCCAAGAACTGAGATGCCGGCATGTCCACCAAACAGGGAGGAAGGAACAGGGATCTACCATCTGTAAAAAGGGAAAGGGAAGATAAGGACTTTTCTTTATGTGATTAATGAGTTAAAGGCTAAGTGCCTTGGTTTTCACGGCAACCGCTGCAGTGTAGAAAACACAGAAATATGCAGGAATAACAACAGCATGACGCAAATGGTTTACCAGATGCAACTGCACAAGAATATGTTGTGAGGCAATATCGGACCTCATTCTGACACCTTATTTGTGCATGTTTAGGTGTGATTGATGAAAGAATCATCCCGTTACTTGATGCTATTATCGTTCAAATTACAATATAGTGCTGACTGCAATTTGCTAATGCAACTTTAATAGCTGCCAGTAATACTCGAGTGGAAATTCAGAGTCAACTGAATAGTCCCCTTAAAATTAATGAAAACTGAGCAGCTGTTGAGAAGTTGAGCTGAATACCATAGTGATGTCCTATTCTCAAATGTTTCATTCCCCTGAAACTATTTGCACATACTGCAATTTGTCTGTGAAAATTTGTACTCACACTCCAGGTTTCCAGACAGCAGATAGAGCCCGGTAAGGAGCACAATGGTAGTTAAAGACGCTACTAAAAACTTCAGGCGTCCACGGCACAGCAAGGTCATGATGTTATGGTGGCTGAGAGTGATAAGGGTCAGAGGTCAAGCGTAATGGGTGAGAGAGAAGAGCGTAGATGCCAACTCAGATGGATGCATCTTTTCATCTGGGAAGGAGAACAAGAAACATCATTTTTAAAACATATTAAACACAATAGAACAGGTGGCACATTTCTTATGCCCACAGGGTTTGACATTTATGGTGCCTCAATGGCTACAACGCCGATTTGTCAGGCCATACCCACCTTCAGAAACTGTCCCAGATAAGACCAGTCTCAAGTCCAAAACTGCATTTCTTTTTTTCAGACCGAAAGAGTTTATCACCAAAACAAACCGACAGAAAGAGGATATTGTGATGATGCAAGAAAAAAAATACATAAAGATGATAGTCGCACATAGCCTCATGTCACTAGTTTCAGCTAGCCCGATTGCTGCAAGTCTGAATAGATTTACACCAGCGGCAGCAGAACTAAGGCAAGGAAGAAGGGCAGCGATACAAAGTGCCACTTCATTGCCAGCAGTTGGGAGAAGTTCGGCGAGTCCATGGAAGCCGACTTTCGGAAGGCTTTGAGGGAATTCCGATCCACCATCCAACATCTCGGGAGGGGGAAGCAGTGCACCATTAACACTCTTTATGGTGGGGATGGGGCACTGCTGACTTCGACTTGGAACATTGTGAGTCGTTGGGCAGAATACTTTGAAGACCTCCTCAACTCCACCAACACGCCTTCCTTGGAGGAAACAAAGTTTGGGGACTCTGAGGTGGGCTCTCTTCTCTCTGGGATTGAAGTGACCCAAGTGGTTAAAAGGCTCCTCGGTGGCAGAGCATTGAGGGTGGATGAGATCTGTCCCGAGTCCCTCTAGGTCTAGGCTCTGGATGCTGTAGGGCTGTCCTGGTTGGCACACCTCTGCAACATCGCATGGTCATCGGGGAGAGTGCCTCCATATTGACAGACTGGGGTGGTGGTCCTTTTTAAGAAGGGGGACCAGACGGTGTGTTCCGATTACAGAGAGATCACACTCCTCATCCTATTCAGGGATGCTGGAGAGGAGGATCGGTCGGGAAATCGAGTCTCAGATTCAGGAGTGATACAGAGTTGGTGGGAACTACTTTTTCTTCAGCTTGGTTGCGTGTGTAATGTGCAAGCGCAGTGGCACGCCATGCTCAGTGTTTAAGTCACTCAGTCAGATCTGATGCCTGAGTGTATGTTGGAGTCGTGTGTGGAGCCATTTCAACAGCCATGATGCAGTTTGTGATGTTTTTGAAAAAAAACAAACAAATAATTTTGGCAAAACCTGTGAAACAACTCAAGCTAAAACACAACACATGGGGCGAACATGCAAACAATACACAGGAAGGCCCAGGCCGCAATCACACTCTGCACAATTTAGAGTACAGTAAATATTCCCATCTTTCTATGAAAAGGAATTTCCTTCACCCGGAATAAAAACCTATGCATTAACATTTTGACTATGATATTACATTTTACCGGAACTTACTTAAGCGGAAGTTCCACTATCCGTAACCCGGATGGAGACGGAAGGTCGCGGGAGCTTAAATACACGCAGCGCCCACCCGATGCAACGGAAGACACAACGGTGTCACGTAGCGAGGTGGTGGTGGACCCCAAAAAGCAGGCAGGAGGGAGGAGCAGGGTGTATTCGAAGAAGTGTATTTAAAACAAAGAAAACTAAATCCAAAACAAAGTCCAAAGTAACAAACAAAAACCATGACTTAAGATAAAACATAACACTGACCAAAACCTGACAAACAAACATGACAGCAAACAAACATGACAGTAGCACAAAGCAACAATGACCCGACAGTGAGTGGTCAGGCTGGGAGTCCTTTTATAGCTCCAATTACCAAATTACCAACAGGTGTGCAGCTACAGGGGGAAAAGCCCCACAGTGCCACCTGTTGGTCACAAACCGAAACGTGACAAACGGAAGACACGTGTTAACTTCGCCGTTTTCTATCATCGGATTCGAAACGACGACGTGTGACTTTTTATTGGCGTGCGTTTTACTGTAATTGCGAATGATTTTAACTTTATTTACTTACGTCCTGTAGATCGCGGCACTAGCTTAAAAAGCAGCGCCAACTCGACACAACAGGAGACATGACGGAAGAAACGTGTTCGCTTCGCCGTTTTCTATCATCGAATCCGAAATGACGACGTGTAAATGACTTTTTATTGGCGTGCGTTTTACTGTAATTGCGAAAGATTTTAACTTTATTCACTTACGTCCTGCAGACCATGGCATCGAAACGAAGAACAACCCAACAAAACAAAACAAAACAAAATAGACTCATTTTTTTTCCCAATGCGAAAAAAAAATCAACATTAAAATACTGTACGTAGTGTACTGTCTTGTGATTTTTTTAATACTCTACACCTGTACTGTATACTGTAAGGAAACCGGAGTACCCGGAGAAAACCCATTCAGGCCCGGTGAGAACATGCAAATTCCACACAGGGAGGCCGTTGCTGGAATTGAACAGTATATTTTTGCATTTTATTGCTTGTGTTGTTACATGTGCATTTTGTCAAATACGTAAATTCTCTTATAAGGAGAGATTGGACAGCGCAAACATGAGTCCGTACTAGAGAATATTTACTGTATTACATTAAGCGACCAGTTCAGGGGTTGTTCCATCTTTTTCCCCGACGGCTGGGATAGGCTCCAGCAATCACACACACACACACACACACACACACTGTATTTTCAACACCATAAGGCACACCTAAAAGCATCATGTATGATGGCAAAATTGCCCAGCTGATCAAGTCAGACACAGGTGATGACAACGTTGACAGATTTGTGGGAGAAGAATCATTAAAAAATAATTTGAGTGTATTGTCAATGGTTGAATAGAATCATGTTCGACTAACCTCACTGTTTTGCTTGCATTACCTTTTTTGTAGACCCTATTTCGCAACGCATTGTAAGACAGCTTCGTGGAGTGAAATGTCACCTGGCATAAAGAGTTGCACTGTGCTTCAAATTCGACATCGATTACGAGGTGATCCTGCTTGGTGTTTCTGTTTTATGACGTCACATCTCAAACAAACCACCTTTACGCGAGGCTGAGCAATTGCTAACATATTCGCCTAAATAACACTGAAACAAAAACTGACGTGACATCACACATGCACAGGGAGTGTGGGGGCAATGCAAATTTTCACTCTTCGCGTTGCCGGCTGGCCGCGAACCCCTGTCCAAAGTGGGGGTTAACAGATCTTCTGTTTTGCTCTTCGACACTTATTTTAAGTGATTGTCATTAACAAATGGAATATTGTTTGACCACAAAACCTTGCTGCTGAAAGGAAACATTGTCAACACTTGTTTAAAGCTTCTTTGTGTTCTCAGGAGGTTTGGATTGTTCATTAGGTCAAACGACGACTTTGCTTGGTCATCCTTGTACAGAGTTGGAGTACAACGTAACTTAATCTATCTACTGTATTCAAATTTTACTGTGCTTTCTCAAAACAAAACATTGTTAATCATCTTCATCTGTTAAATGTGAGTTTAGCAAGATTAAATTTTCTAGTGTGTTTGTGAACTACAATTACGAGGAAGACAATGGAACTGCTCAAATATTTTCTTCTCCAAGAGATTTTGAGAAACCTTTTCACGCTGTATGCAATCCATCTCATGTCTTTTGCATTGAAGAAAATACAGTCAACTTTACACGACAACAACGACAACCAATTTCTCTTGCCATTCACAGTGAAAGAAAGCGCTAACACTTTTAACACACTACTCTTCACCTGTACTGCCCACTGTGAGTGTTTGGGCACAGCATATATCACAACTAATTCAAACCTGGATGGTAAAAACAGTATAGCACACACATGGAAGACTAAAGTAAATACCAAATGGGGGAATCTTTCTATCAAGCAGAATAGTAGAAAAAAAAACATTCAGCTCTCATTTTATCCAAGAAAACGCCACCAGGTTGCAAGTGCAAGAAGTGACCTTTGTCCTTACCTGTGTGTATCCTGTCCAACACTTGGTATGACTCCAACACGGAGTTACTTATTTAATCATCCTTAGGGACAGAATCAAATAACGTGCCCCTGCTATTTAATGCTTATTTCCACAGTGTCTCGGACACAAACAATAAACTCCATAGGTCTTTTATTTTGCTCTCAGAAGACTTTTGTCCCACTTCTTCAACTTATGTCGCTGCCTCATGCTTTCATTTCCTTTCCTCTCCCGCACTCCTCCCACTGCTCCACCTCATGCACAAACATGCTATAAATCGCCTCCACCTCCAAGGGGAGGACTCTGATTTCAGCCCCCTCTCCTCCCTCTTGTTCTCATTTCAGCTCCTCTGACAAATAGGAGGAGATTGGTGGAAAAAGGAGGAACAACAGGGAGAAAGGATTGGTGTCACCTTGCATACTGTCAGCAGTACAAGAGGTTCACGTTGCGAGATTCGTTTACAGCTGCGGTATGCAACGTCGTGAAATGAAAGGAAAGGCTTCCAGTTTCGATCAGTTTGCAGGTGTTTATAACACATTTTTCCTTGTAGTATTCTTGCAAAGCCTCCCTCAGTCTCACATAGAGGAAAAAGAAACATTGGTCTTAACCCGACTTGAAATGTTATAGTAACACTAAAAGTAAATGCCCTTATTTATCTACCTTTGCCAAGTGTGTGTGTGCGTGTGTGTGTGTGTGTGTGTGTGTATGTGCAGTCAAACCTCGGTTTTCGACCATAATCTGTTCCAAAAGGCTGTTCGAAAACCGAATTGTTCGAAAACCGAAACCATGTTTCACATTAGAATCAATGTAAAAATTTTTTAATCCGTTCCAAGTCTAGAAAACAACTGTCACATTTGCGTGGTGGTGGTGGACCCCAAAAAGGAGGCAGGAGGGAGGAGCAGGGTAAACTTGACGAATTGTATTTAATAAAATACAGAGAAAACTAAATCCAAAACAAAGTGCTAACAACCAAAACGAATCCAACGTATCAAATAAAACCATGACTGATGCTCAAAAAACTAGAACAGAAACATGACCGGAACAAACATGACAGTAACAAACTAACGGCAACAAACAATGACCCGACAATGTGTGCTCGGGCTAGGAGTCCTTTTAAAGCACTAATTATATAACGACCAACAGGTGTGCAGCTGCAGGGAGAGCCCTACAGTGCCGAATCACGACGACAACTTTTGTAAAAGCATTTTTTTCAACTATTTTACACCATAAACTGTATACACGTGTAATAAGAGAGCAGGTAACAACAAACTACAAACATTTGTATGTTTTATTTTTACCAATTTTAACATAAACATTGACATTGTAACATAAAAATTGAACATCTCTCTGTCTCTCTCTCTCTCATCGTGACAATTGTAGATTGCATTCTTTTACACCTTGAATTCATAAACCCGAAAGTATCGGCTGTAACTATGGACGCGCTGTATGCAATCCTTCACTATGGTACAAGGTAACATCCCTCCATCCATTTTCTGAACCGCTTTTCCACACAAGTCAAGTCTCGTCCATATTAAAAGTTTGCTGGGGAAGACTGTGCACACACACACCAGTGGCGGATGCTGGTCTGTCAAATAGGGGAAGCTCAATTTTGGCCCACATAAAATGTGTCTATGTTTCCTTGTCTGAACTGGCTGCCTCCCAATGACGAATCACTTATTTTCCTCAACTTTTCGAACCATCCTCTGCTTGCTTTAAAATCAACTCTTCAGGAGCCATGCTAGGAATCTCCATACAATTGTCTTGTTTTGCCACAAATCATATCTTGGCTAAGACTGTCCCCTGCTAGTTGTTTCTCATTTATGAAAATAAGCAAACATTTCTCCACTTCCGCTAATATTTGTGGCCTTTGTTCACACACAATACATGAGATCCTTTAGCCACATCACTGACTGAATGATTGTCTTTCTTTTTAAGGATGCTGCTGATTTTGGCATGCCGAACTCCTGAGCCAACACAGACACATGCACACCTGATTCATATTTCACGATCAAATCTTTCTTAAATTTAATAGTTTTGCGTACTATTTTCCTCTTTTTTCAGCGGCTTTACTACTTCCACTTGCTTGCTTTGGTGCCATGCAGAAATAACAGTCCAATTTGCGTCGATCTCAACAAACACGTCTG
>NW_017807733.1:100934-103161 GCF_001891065.2 Hippocampus comes | reverse complement strand
GAGCCAATCACCGACCTTTTAGTGTAGGCATCCGTGTGAGCAATTTTTCAATTCGCATTCTGTTCTGAGTTGAGCTGGAGACTTCTCCTAATCATCTTAGCGACACTCTTTGTTGTAAACAACTAGCGACAAATTAATCTTTAATTTCTGGTGGGTTTTATTGCTGTAGTTGTAGGACACTAATTAAGTCCCTGGAAAATACGCCTTGTTGGTATGATAGGTTCACAGATCATTTTCTTGAAAAGGAACGGAGAGTAGAAGTCACGTATAAATAAACGGACACATTTTATGATGTCGGCCAAAATTGAGCTTCCCCTCTTTGACAGACCAGCATCCGCCACTGGTAGAATGTAACCCATTTTAATTGGTACGGCACTGTGACGCCACATAACGAACCCTTATGCAGAAGTATGCGATATTTGAACATTTTTGGACTGTTGGACAGTTGTACATCACAGCCAAAAACAGTGAAAAATAACCCCACGAAGCTGAAATTTTGCATAGGATGTCAAAACGGGTCAAAGTTAAAAATGACACCCTGCTGGACATTATTGAACATTACAGTTGGTATATCTTACATCATGGCATTTTTTTTACCTATGAAGCTAGTAAAATGACAAAATTTGGCATATTGACGCCCATTATAAATGCCAATTTTCAATATACTGTAAACCTGGTGTTTTATCATACATTTCTCGCAATTTCTGCAAAAATCACATCACTGACGACCAGTGGCGGACCCTCAGGGCCAGCAAGGCCTTCTCTGCTGGCCTAAACATTCTCAGAAAAGTAAATTTACTTTTCTGAGAATGTTTAGGCCAGCAGAGAAGGCCTTGCTGGCCCTGAGGGTCCGCCACTGGTCGTCAGTGATGTGATTTTTGCAGAAATTGCGAGAAATGTATGATAAAACACCAGGTTTACAGTATATTGAAAATTGGCATTTATAATGGGCGTCAATATGCCAAATTTTGTCATTTTACTAGCTTCATAGGTAAAAAAAATGCCATGATGTAAGATATACCAACTGTAATGTTCAATAATGTCCAGCAGGGTGTCATTTTTAACTTTGACCCGTTTTGACATCCTATGCAAAATTTCAGCTTCGTGGGGTTATTTTTCACTGTTTTTGGCTGTGATGTACAACTGTCCAACAGTCCAAAAATGTTCAAATATCGCATACTTCTGCATAAGGGTTCGTTATGTGGCGTCACAGTGCCGTACCAATTAAAATGGGTTACATTCTACCAGTGGCGGATGCTGGTCTGTCAAAGAGGGGAAGCTCAATTTTGGCCGACATCATAAAATGTGTCCGTTTATTTATACGTGACTTCTACTCTCCGTTCCTTTTCAAGAAAATGATCTGTGAACCTATCATACCAACAAGGCGTATTTTCCAGGGACTTAATTAGTGTCCTACAACTACAGCAATAAAACCCACCAGAAATTAAAGATTAATTTGTCGCTAGTTGTTTACAACAAAGAGTGTCGCTAAGATGATTAGAAGAAGTCTCCAGCTCAACTCAGAACAGAATGCGAATTGAAAAATTGCTCACACGGATGCCTACACTAAATGGTCGGTGACTGGCTCATTTCGATGTCAATCAAACTGGCACACAGGTTCAGACAGGTCATCCAATCTGATGCAGACTGATTCATATTTCACGATCAAATCTTTCTTAAATTTAATAGTTTTGCGTACTATTTTCCTCTTTTTTCAGCGGCTTTACTACTTCCACTTGCTTTCTTTGGTGCCATGCAGAAATAACAGTCGAATTTGCGTCGATCTCAAGAAACACGTCTGCTTTTTTAAAAATCTTTATTGAACACGTCTGCTCACAATGGACACACAATGGACGCTCTTTTTTTTTTTAAATCTTTGAACACGTCTGCTCACAATGGACGCTCTTTTTTTTTAAATCTTTGAACACGTCTGCTCACAATGGACGCTCTTTCTTTAAAAAAAAAAAATCTTTATTGAACACGTCTGCTCACAACGGAGGTGTCATTTCTTCGTTAACCCGAGGAAGCGTCACTTCCTCGGGTAAGGAAGTCGAGAGAAGTCGAGTGGCGCATTCAAGTGTGCTCAGTTTGGTCGAGAACAGAATTTCGGTCGTAATCCGAGGCATAAAAAAACTCGAAATTTTTGGTCGAAAACCCGTTTGGTCAAGAACAGAGACGTTTGAAAACCGAGGTTTGACTGTATATATATCTATATATATATCTATAT
>NW_017807733.1:99198-99963 GCF_001891065.2 Hippocampus comes | reverse complement strand
GATCAGGGAGTCTCTGTCCCTTTCGCTCTTAGCATACAGCTTTATGTCATCCATGTAGAGGAGGTGACTGATCGTAGCTCCATTTCTGAGGCGGTATCCATAGCCTGTCTTGGTGATTACTTGGCTTAGGGGGTTCAGTCCTATGCAGAACAGCAGTGGGGAGAGTGCATCACCTTGGTATATGCCACATTTGATGGACACTTGGGTAAGTCAAACCTCAGTTTTCGAATGTCTCGGCTCTCGTACAATTCGGTCTTTGAACAAAAGTTTTTTATGCCTCGGATGACGAACAAATTTCGGTTCTCCAACTAACTGAGCGCACTTGAATGCGTCACTTCACTCCTCTCGGCTTCGCTTCCTCGTGTAACGTCCATTGTGAGCAGACGTTTTTGTATTGTTCAATAAAGATTTTTGAAAAAAGCAGACGTGTTTCGTGAAACGCTTCCTCGTGTAGCGTCCATTGTGAGCAGACGAGTTTGTATTGTTCAATAAAGATTTAAAAAGAAAAAAGCAGACGTGTTTGGTGAGACGCTTAAGTTAGGGGGAGTGAAACCCCCCTCTTTTCAGAATGGTATGCCCCAGCAGCACGGGGGAAGTGCGTGCGTTGCGTGCGTTTGTTGTAAGTCCGGCAGTTTTCAATACAGCGGCACATAATGAACACTCTGGTGTCCGGCGTCTCATTATTATGCAATAAACATACAGAAACAGCTTCCTCGTGTCGCGTCCATTGTGAGCAGACGACTTTGTATTGTTCAATTAAAAAAA
>NW_017807733.1:98538-98775 GCF_001891065.2 Hippocampus comes | reverse complement strand
GCCGCTGAAAAAAGAGGAAAACAGTGCGCAAAACTATAGAATTTAAGAAAGATTTGATCGCGAAATATGAGTCAGGTGTGCGTGTGCCTGTGTTGGCTAAGCAGTTCGAACGAAAGACCATCTGCTCGATGACAGCTGGGATAGGCGCATGCTCCACGACAGAAAGAGAGAGTGTCATGATTCGGTTTGGGATCAACAGGTGGCACTGTAGGGCTTCCCCTGCAGCTGCACACCTGC
>NW_017807733.1:96775-98450 GCF_001891065.2 Hippocampus comes | reverse complement strand
GGGTCCACCACCACCTCGCAACGTGACAGAATGACCCGACCAACAGGACCCCACAGGTACTAAGGACTGGTTCCAATTCCATCATGTGCCTGGCGGAGCACGTCTGCGGCCGACACCCTTTTCCCCTTCAGGCAGTGCTGGTGATGCGTCTGTCCTGTTTTCGTCTCGTCAAGCCACGTCTACAGTGGGCCGAGCCCCGTCCACGTACACGTTGAGCCGAGGCTCGTCACGTGTCTGTTCGAGCTGAGTCACATTCACGTCGACGACGAGCCATGCCACGTCCACGCCCACGTCAGGCCGAGCCCCTGTTCCCGTCCGGCTGTCCCATGACCCCCGGTACGTCGCGCTCCGTCCACGTCAGGCCACGCCCAGCCAAAGGATTGCCGTCGCTTTTGTTCCTGTTCCCTGGCGAGGCGAAAGATTGCCGTCGCTTTTGTTCCTGTTCCCTGGCGAGGCGAAGGTCGCCGTCATTTTTGTTCCTGTTCTCCGGCGAGGCGAAGGTCCCCGTCACTTTTGTTCTTGTTCTCCGGCGAGGCGAAGGTCGCCGTCACTTTTAGTTCCCGTTTCCCGGCGAGGCAAGCCTTCTGGACAACTTTGGGACATCTGGGATCCGTCCCTTGAAAGAGGGGTACTGTCATGATTCGGTTTGGGACCAACAGGTGGCACTGTAGGGCTTCCCCTGCAGCTGCACACCTGTTGGTCATTAGGTAATTAGTGCTTTAAAAGGACTCCCAGCCCGACCACTCATTGTCGGGTCATTGTTGCTCTTTGCTACTGTCATGTTTGTTTCAGTCATGTTTTGGTCATTATGTTTTAGCTTCAGTTGTGCTTTTTGTTTGCTACTTTGGACTGTTTGTTTTGGATTTAGTTTTCTGTTTCAATACACTTCAAGTACAACATACTCCTCCCTCTTGCGTGCTTTTTGGGGTCCACCACCACGAGAGAGAGACCTTAAACTTTTGTTACAATGTTAAAATTGGTGAAAATAAAACAGTTTGTTTGGACAGTATTTTACACATGGGGTCCACCACCACTATGGTGTAAAATTGTAAAAAAAAAGTGGTTTAAAAAAAAAGTTGTTTTCTTGACTTGGAACGGATTAAAAATTCTTACATTGATTCGAATGGGAAACATGGTTTCGGTTTTCGAACAGTCTTCTGGAACGGATGAAGTACAAAACCCGAGGTTTGACTGTATATATAATGTGGAATCCCACGGGGGATGAAGCGGTTCGGAAGATGAGATGAAAAAAAAGTTGATGTGTAGTGGATAGACGTTCCAATCAGTTCCAGGAGCCTGTGGTGCACGCCAAAATGGCCGACAATCCAGACACTGTTTCCCGGCATGCCACAAAACACCAACAGGTGTGGCTACTTTTGGCCTCTTTGGCCATCTGATTAACAGATGGACAAAGAGATGCTTTAAATCAGGGGTCCCCAACCGCCGGTCCGCGGACCGGTACCTGTCCGCCGGGCATTTGGTACCGGGCCGCACAGAAAGAACTTGCCTTAATTCCGTTTTATTTATTTCGGAGTACGAAAGATGTTTTATTTTGAAAAACTACCGGATTCTCCGTTACATCCATCTGTGTTACGATTGACACACGTCAAGCCACGCTTCTCTTTCACGTGACCGATTACTTCAAAACAAAACGCGGGAGCTCGCACAATGAGTT
>NW_017807733.1:88466-96395 GCF_001891065.2 Hippocampus comes | reverse complement strand
TGAATCCCCCCGGAGCAAAAAAAAAAAAAAAAAAACAAAGTTTTCCTGTACTGTGTTGTTGTTAAGGCCCATAGTTTACAGCAGGGGTCTCAAACTCAGGTCCTGGAGGGCCGCTGTGCTGCATGTTTTCCAAGTCTCCCTGTTGCAACACACCTGATTCAAATGAACAGGTTCAATGTCAGGCTTGCGCAGAGCTTGCTGATGATCTGATCATTTGAATCAGGTGTGTTGCAACAGGGAGACTTGGAAAACATGCAGGACACCGGCCTTCCAGGACCGGAATTTGACACCCCTGGTCTAGTGGGTAGGATGTGTCGCTTTCACCGATGCGGCCCGGTTTCGATTCCCAGTCACGGAAAAGCTGATTTTGTGAATGGCATTGGTTCAGTTCACGAGGCATTTACTTTGGCGCTACTTCACTCCCTTAACAGACTGAGGGAGAAAGAGTTTCTAGAAGAACTCTTTCCCTGATGGTCTAGTGGGTAGGATTTGTCGCTTTCACCGATGCGGCCCGGTTTCGATTCCCAGTCACGGAAAAGCTGATTTTGTGAATGGCATTGGTTCAGTTCACGAGACATTCACTTTGGCACTACGTCACTCCCTAAACAGATTGAGGGAGAAACAGTTTTCAGAAGTGTTCTGTCCCTGATGGTCTAGTGGCTAGGATTTGGTGCTTTCAACGCTGTGGCCCTGGTTCGATTCACGGTCAGGGAAAGGCTGATTTTGTGAATGGCATTGGTTCAGTTCACGAGGCAATTGCTTTGACGCGACGTCACTCCCTGAACAGATTGAGGGAGAAACAAGTTTTTAGAACAGCACTTTCCCTTTTGGTCTAGTGGCTAGGATTTGGCGCTTTCACTGCTGCGGCCTGGGTTCGATTCCCAGTCAAGTCAAACCTGATTTTGTGAATGGCATTGGTTCAGTTCACGAAACATTCGCTTTGGTGCTACGTCACTCCCTTAACAGATTGAGGGAGTAACAGTTTTTAGAAAAGCTCAGTCCGTGATGGTCTACTGGCTAGGATTTGATGCTCTCAGCGCCGCGGCCTGGGTTCGATTCCCGGCCCGGGAAAAGTTCCTTTTGTGAATGGCATTGGTTCAGTTCACGAGGCATTTATTGGCGCTATGTCACTCCCTTCACAAATTGAGGGCGAAACAGTTTTTAGAAGAGCTCTTTCCCTGATGGTCTAGTGGCGAGGATTTGGCGCTTTCACCGCCAGAGCCTGGGTTCGATTCCCGGTCAGGGAAAAGCTGATTTTGTGAATGGCATTGGTTCAGTTCACGAGGCAATCGCTTTGGCGCTACGTCACTTTCTTAACCAATTGAGGGAGAAACAGTTTTCAGAAGAGCTCAGTCCCTGATGGTCTAGTGGCTGGGATTTGGCGTTCTCACTGCCACAGCCTGGGTTTGATTCCCGGTCAGGGAAAAGCTGATTTTGTGAACGGCATTGGTTCAGTTCACGAGGCAATCTCATTGGCGCAACGTAACTCCCTTAACAGATTGAGGGAGAAAGAGTTTTTAGAAGAGCTCTTTCCCTGATGGTCTAGTGGCTAGGATTTGGCATTCTCACCGCCACGGCCTGGGTTTGATTCCCGGTCAGGGAAAAGCTGATTTTGCGAATAGCATTGGTTCAGTTCACGAGGCATTGATTTTGGCGCTACATCACTCCTTTAACAGATTGAGGGAGAAACAGTTTTTAGAAGCGTTCTGTCCCTGATGGTCTAGTGGCTAGGATTTGGTGCTTTCAAAGCTGCCGCCCTGGTTTGATTCCCGGTCAGGGAGTACCTGCTTTTGTGAAAGGCATGAGTTCCGTTCACGAGGCATTTACTTTGGCGCTACCTTGCTCCCTTAACAGATTGAGGGGGAAACAGTTTTTAGAAGAGCTCTTTCCCTGATGGTCGAGTGGATAGGATTTGGCGCTTTCACCGCTGCGGCCCGGGTTCGATTCCTGGTCAGGGAATACCTGCTGTTGTGAAAGGCATGGATTCAGTTCATGAGGCATTTACTTTGGCGCAATGTCACTCCCTAAACAGAATGAGGGGGAAACAGTTTTTAGAAAAGCTCAGTCCCTGATGGTCTAGTGGCTCAGTTTTGGCGCTCTCTCAGCCACAGCCTGGGTTTGATTCCCAGTCAGGGAAAAGCTGATTTTGTGAATGGCATTGGTTCATTCCATGAGGCATTCACTTTGGCGCTTCGTCACTCCTTTAACAGATTGAGGGGGAAACAGTTTTTAGAGGAGCTCTGTCCCTGATGGTCTAGTACAGGGGTGGGCAATCCCAGGCCTGGAGGGCCGCTATCCTGCATGTTTTCCATCTGTCCCTGTTGCAACACACCTGATTCAATTGTTCAGGCCTCGACAGAGTTTGCTGATGATCTGATCATTTGAATCAGGTGTGTTGGAGAAGGGACAGATGGAAAACATGCAGGATAGCGGCCCTCCAGGCCTGGGATTGCCCACCCCTGGTCTAGTAGCTAGGATTTGGCGCTTTCACCGCTGTGGCCCGGGTTCGATTCCCGGTCAGGGAATACCTGCTTTTGTGAAAGGCATGAGGTTTCGAGGCATTGACTTTTTGCCCAATGGCCTACCCCCTTACCTGATTGTCGGAGAGACAGTTTTAAGAACCGCAACGTCCCTGATGGTCTAATCATGGCTCGGATTCGCTGCTCTCACCACTGCTGCCCGGGTTTGATTCCCGGTCAGGGGAGACATGCTTTTATGAATGGCATGAGTTGAGTTCACGAGGCATTGAACTCAGATGCATAAGTGGGTCAAAAATGACTCGGTGAGGTTGTTTTGTTGAAACATCTTTGGAATTTCATGTTCCAGGTATTCTTCAAAAATATTTTTTTATAGAATGTCATTCACAATTTTAACTTACCTTTCATACATTTTAAGAAATTTCAGTTTTTGTATTTCTACCCCAAAAATGACCCGAGTGCATTTTCTATGGAATCCAATGGGAACCACTGATTCTAATCAACTTTAGTTGTCAGCAATAAATTAACTGTGGACCATGCAGACTATATCAGAAGTGTCACCCCTCCAGGAAGATTATTTTACACAGTAAGAACTGATACGTGTAAGTATTATCTTCATATATATTGTGTGTCTTTCATGACTATTATTTATCTACAAATTGGCCTGCTTTATAACTAGCTAACACTAGCTTGGTAACTCAGATAGCTAACATTACTATATGCATTGTGTGTGCGTGCATGTCATTCATGATTGTTGTGTGTGTGTGTGTGTGTGTGTGTGTGTGTGTGTGTGTGTGTGTGTGTGTGTGTGTGTATTTATTTACAGAGCTACATATTGATCTATTGAAAACATTACTCTTGTCTTTCCTCATCCAAAATGTCATGGCTGCTAGATACACAGCTCAAATGGTCTGACAAATGCTGGATGATGAAGAGGCAGTAACGGGGTTGGACTCCGAATCTGAAACTTCTGATGAGGACCCAGACTATTGTCCAGGTGGTAGTATCAGTCGTCCATCTGGAAATCCAACTGAACAGGATCAATCTGACTTAGAAGATTCCTCCTTTGTGTCCTCTGAAAAAGAAAGTGTCCAAATCATGTCCAGCAGAATGAGTCGGAAGGGCTCTTACTGGAACGAGTAACACAGAGCCACAATATCCTCAGAGGACAGTCAGGGCCTGAACAAGGGCTTAGCACCACTGTCTGGATTGACCCCGCTTGCAGGAAGTGAGAAGAACTGGGATGTTCGGAAGTCCTCTACATAATCGCATGTCCAAGGCCACTATGGCTGTTGGAAGATTTGAAGACATTCGCCGTACCTTGCGCTTTGATGATAAGCGGACCAGAGCCTTCTGCCTGGAAACATATATGGCAGCCTTCCGCTATGTATGGGACCTGATCCTGGTCAACTGCAGACAGCGATTCATCTTCAGTGATTGTGTCACTGTGGACTAACAGCTTGTGACATTCAGGCGGTAGGTGCAAGTTTCTTCAGTACATGCCAAGCAAGCCTGCCAAGTATGGCCAAAAGATCTTCTGGGTTTGTGATGCAAGCATCCCCTATTCAATAGATGGTATAGTTTACACGGGGAGACAACCAGGGGAAGAAGTTCAGAAGAATCTGGGAGAAAACATTGTCCAGCAGTTGTGTAGTAGATTTCGAAACAGGTCGCAACATCACCATGGATAACTTTTTCACCAGTGTGCCACTCGCGCAGCATCTCCTGGAGAAGGAGCTCACTATTGTGGGGACTCTACGTCAGAACAAGCCAGACATCCCTCCTCTGATGAAGCCTTCCAAGTCCAGGGAGGTTTACAGCACAGAGTTTGGATTCAACGACAGCCTTACGATGGTCAGCTATGTCAGAAAGAAAAGAAAAGCTGTTATGCTCCTGAGCATGATGCACCACGACAAAGCAGTGGATGAACATAGCAGAAAGAAAAAAACAGAAGTGATTACGTTTTACAACGAGACAAAAGGAGGTGTAGACACCAGATTTTTGGCAACTACACGTGCAAGCGCCAAACACAGAGGTGGGCCACGGTGCTGTGGTACAACATAATTGACATCGGCACCCTGAATGCCTACACCTTTTTCATGGTTCAGTACCCAGATTTCAAGAGCGGCATCACCAATGCACGACGGCTGTTCCTCAAAGAGCTGTCAAAGGAGCTTGTCACACAACACATGAGGAGTCGACTGGAAAGCTGGCCCCAACTGCAAACCCCGATTATTGAAGCAATGGAAAGGTGCGGGTTGACAAAAGCCACAACCCAGACACAGGAAAGAAATACACAGGGCCAACCAAAGAGAAAAAGGCGTCAGATCTGCCTAAGTAACAAAGATCGCAAAGTCAACAATAGGTGTGGGAAATGCAATAAACCTGTGTGCAATGATCACTGCCAGAAACAGGTAGTTTGTCTGAATTGCATACAGTGATGAGACAAGAAGGCAAACAGGGAAAAGAGAGAGGAACTGTCAATCAATGACAGGACAGTTCTACACATATATACACACAGACACATGCACACGCGCACACACACACACACACACACACACACACACACACACAATGGATGCTCACATTTTTCTATTGCTGTTCTGGGTAATTTTCTTTTTAAAAAATGTTCAAACATGCAATCATTCTTGTATGGTCCAAAATATAAGACTAAATATTATACAAGTGATTATTCTTAACCAAAATGACAAAAATTTCATAAAAACGCATTGATTTTATTATAGGTCATTTTTGACCCACTTATGGAAGAGTGTAGGGTCCAGTGACTCATGCATCTAAGGGTTAAAGCAGGCAGGGGTGGGTATAAAAGAGGGGACATAAAGGAGCAGAAGGAGGGAGATGAGAGGAAGGAAAAGGACTGAATAGAGCCAGGAGTAGTAGCCCACGCAACATGGAGGAAAGTTGTTTTTTGAATTGTGAGAACAGGCTTTAGTTGGAGCTTAATATTTTTGTCAAACCTCTTTTGAAACATTCATGCACTTTGTAAAAAAAAAAAAAAAAATCATGCCTGCAACTTGTAAATAAATACTGAACTCAACCCCGTCATCCTCTTGAAATACCATCTTACCAATCTCGTCTGCTAAATTTCTCACCAGGATTTAAGAAAAGAAAGAAATACAATTTGTCTGTTGACAGCACATACCATCATATCAACATTACGAATTTGTGCATGTGTGCAATAAAGACTTTTTAAGTGATTTTTCAACCCTTCTTGCGGAAATTAGGCTCAGATATGATCATATCCTCCTGTCCATGTGTGCTGTCCGGAAAAAAAAACACTAGCAAAGGACTTCTTAAGACTTATCGACTCTTTTAATTTTGTGCAATAGCTGACCAGCCCGACACATGAACAGGAACATATTTTAGACCTTGTCCTTGCTTATGGTCTACCGGTGTCAAATCTGGAAGTCCTTGAAAATGGGATTTCTGATCACATGGCAGTTTTATTTGATGTAGTCTTATCGCGTGCTGCTGTAAAATTTGCCGCTCGTAGTTGCAACCGCCGAATTTTTAACCCTCTCACTGCTAGTCGGTTCTCTGATGCCTTTAATAACCTTTGCGTACCCTCATCTAACACAGAGGAACTCACCTCTTGGTTCAACTCATCATGCCGTGCCATCCTGGATTCAGTGGCTCCTTCAAAAACTGTGCTCCCTAAACCCGAGCCTTGGTTTAATGACAAAACTCGCGCAGCTAGGCAGGGGTTTCGCAAAGCCAAACGCAAGTGGAAAAAAGACAAATTGCAGGTCTATGATCAAATCTGGAAAGACTGCTGGCGTAACTACCAGATCACAGTAAAAGAGGCCAAAAGAGAATATCTGTCGGACCTTATTCAAACAAACCGTCACAACCCACGCATACTATTTAAAACCATCGATTCTGTACTCAAAAGTCGACTTTCTCGGATTCTTCACCTGAGATGTGCAACAGATTCCTTCACTTTTTCATTGATAAGGTTTCTACAGCTTGGACTCCTGTTTCAAATACTACATTTGACCCCTCTGTCCACATTCCGTGTTCAGCTGTGTTAAATTCTTTTGAAACGGTGTACTTGACGCTTTTACAGGATGTGGTTTGCCAGACTAAGCCATCTGGCTCCCCCTGCGACTCTCTTCCCCCGCATTTCTTTAAGGAGGTTCTCCCGAATATTGGTACATCAGTCTTGGCCATGATCAACAGCAGCCTCTCTAGTTCCCCAACAGTTTAAACATGCTGTGGTCCAACCCTTGATCAAGAAACCTGGTCTTGATCAAGATGTGCTGTCAAGTTTTAGGCCCATTTCCAAACTGCCTTTCATTTCAAAAATTCTGGAAAAAGTGGTGCACATGCAGTTGAAATTTTTCTTGGATGAACATAACATCTTGGAGGTCTTCCAGTCAGGTTTCAAGAAGATGCAAAGCACATAGTCAGCCCTGTTACGCGTTTCTAATGACATCCGCCTGGCAAATGACACTGGAGACTACGTGTGTCTGGTTTTATTGGATTTAACTGCAGCATTTGATACAGTGGAGTATTCTGTTGACTCGTTTGCAGCACTTGGTGGACATTGATTAACTTCTCTTTTTTACCGTTAACTTGTAACACACATATGGAAAGCTTTGAACAACGTTATGAAGCTATCAAAACTAATTTCCCTTACGAGATGGATCACTTCTATTTACCCTGTGATGCATTATTGTCATCCCATTGAGTAATATTTTGCATGACTCTATATACCTCATCTACTCTGGTTGGCCAGATCACCTCGGGGGGCCTGCGCATGTCGACGATGTCACGCGATAACTCCCATTGGACAAACTACATTACCATTGAAGACAGTCAGGATCTGCTCATGTTTTCTTCATTTGCGGTTGTTCATTCAATTCATATCGAGGCACGATCAGTTACACGTATAATAGTGAGATGAAGAACTTACTGTACTGTAATATTACACCTCATTAAATAAGAGTCTGGATGTGCTTGATCTTCCTGTGTTTGTTCATTCAATTCACATCGAGGCTCGAACATTTGTACATTTGTAATGCAGAGAATTCAAACTAACCGTACTGAGAGGTTTGTTTTTTTTAAATGACAAAAATGCACTCAGGGCAGCTCCCCAGTGATAGAAAAAAAGTAATTTACACATTTCCGACGTAAGCAAAAAAAAAAGTTTTTTTTTCACATTTTCTGTCTGTTTATCTATTTCTCTATATCCATCCATTCATCCATCCGAGGTGTTAAATTGAGGGATGGTTTGTATCAGTGGTGTTGAGAAAAAAAAATGAATATATATCTATATATATTCATTCATTCATCTTCCGAACCGCTTGATCCTCACTAGGGTCGCGGGGGGTCCTGGAGCCCATCCCAGCTGTCTTCGGGCAGTAGGCGGGGGACACCCTGAATCGGTTGCCAGCCAATCGCAGGGCACACAGAGACGAACAACCATCCA
>NW_017807733.1:82103-88323 GCF_001891065.2 Hippocampus comes | reverse complement strand
ATATATATATATGTATATATCCATGAGAATGGTGGGGATATGAAGGGAATAAAAAAAAAAATGCTAGCTAATTTGTTCGATGTTTTTCCGTGCTGAGTGGGAGGGCTGAGGGGGTTCACGAACACCTAATATAGAGGTGCTAATTATAAAGCTGTTGCATTTTTTGTGGAATGCATGAAGAACTATATCTCGGTTATTTTTAGGCCATCTGATACATGTATCATCAAGCACAGATATCAGTGGAGTGGATCAGCCTGTTAGGTGGGAACAGAGTGCACTTTTACGATGCTCCCGTTTCCAGAAAACACTCCACATTGATTTTGAACCCTCAGGGTTTAATTCTGAAGATCACAGCACTAGATATGTCTGTTGTCATCTTTTATTTTGCAAATTTTGCAGACTACCAGACAAAATGGAAATCACTGATGGTATTTTAAAAACTAATATACTGTCCTGTCATCGGCGTATGCCTTACTGGAATGATATAGAACAGTCTACTTCATAATTTAAAATAGCCCTTTTGCTTATATTATCCATTAGATTTTTAACCTGTTTTAATGAAGGCGTGAAAAGTTGATGTTGTTCAAATCTGGGAATGAGCTGGCATAGTCCAGACTGAGCGGGTTTTTGTGGTTGATTTAATGATCTATTATTTAGCTTCAACGTGTTTGTGACTTAGCAATGTCAACAATTGTTTTGTCAAGGAAATAAATCCCACAAGAGACAGACCGACTGACACACAAACATAATCCAGAGGGGACAAACACCCTAAATTTACATTTACTCTGCCACTGAGTTACCAGGCCAGGCTATCTTCAGGCCAGACAGAAATGAGTTGAGTAAGAAAAATGCAATACTACCGTGCGTTTATGGAAGCAACGGCTGGGGCACGAATGCAACAATTAAGGATATTGGCTATCTTAAATTACGGTGTAGGTCTTTTTGTCTGCCTTAATTTTATATGCCATTGTCAGATAATGCACTGGTTGCCATGGAAGCAATGCAGCGCTTCATCGACAAAAAGATGTTGAGGTCATAAAACTCAGCTTGAAAGAGTGGTGACAATGTGCTACTTGCAGGTTCTACCTACTTAAAGCCTTGTAAAGTTATATCTGAATGTCAAAGGTAGAAGGAAAGCCTGCAGGCAGGTAAAGTATGAGCTATTTTCTCCCTGACCTATTTGAGGTTACAAGCCAGTCTGTCTCTCTTCAAAATGAAATTTATTCACAGTGACACCTCATTAGTGCATGTCTTCCCACAGTGCGCAACATTTCACAACCTTCCTTAACCGCTGTAAATGTTTGTTGCAGAAAAAAAGGGTCAATAAACGTGAGCGGAATAGTGTTACATGAGGCCATATTTTACCATTTTTAATGTTGGATAGCCGACTAATAATTGCCTGTTCTTCTTTATAGTCGACAGTATGATGAACTAAGTGCCCAATGTTTGTTAACAAACTGTCAGAAATTTTGATTTGTTTCTTTACAATGTAGATTTCAATTCAGGGAGCCTCTCATGAGCAATTATACCGTGGGCTTTGACTTGGTGGTTTGTTTCATTTCCATTGCATTAATTCTATTACACCAGGTGTAGGTGGCTTTTGTCAACAGAGGTAAATAGAATTGCCAAAAATTGTACTCAAACACTGTTACTTTAGAAAAATAGGACTCAAATAAGAATTAGCCTTCCAAAAACCAAGAGTAAATAAGTACTTAGTGGTGGTGGTGTGTGTGTGTGGGGGGGGGGCGAACTACTTCTTTTTTTTTTTTTTTTTGTAATCAGAACCCGAACATTAAAAGAGCATTTGTAAAATAGACAGATTCAACTTCAGGTAACGCCGAAAAATTTCACTTAAACTAAAACAACAATACATTAAACCATTATACAATAACATGAAGCACATTTTGCTCACCAGGCAGAGATGGCAAGAGTTTCCTGTTCCTATTTAATACTGTTTAAGGTAAAGAGAGACTGAATGTGAGGTCAGAGGTGTTCCGGCTCTATCTGTGAGTCACGCCAAGTTTTTTCTGCCAAGCTTGCTGTGAGAAAGCGTGGGTGGATCTCATGTCTTTTAATTGCAACATTCCCTGCCCTTTGATGCTCTCATATCGCCATATTAAGAAGCATCTCAACTGTGATAAATGTACGTCGAAGCATGAGGGTCGAGCATCGAAGAGATTCCAAGGACAAGCTTTTCCTTTGTGGAAGTCTTTAGGCTCTTCCACAGTGAAAACGGCGCAGCATTTGATTCAGGTTTTTTTTTTTAATTTTAGTTTGAATATAGGTATATTGCAGAGGTGGGTGTTGTCCGCCAGACTGACGACTGACCGTAACTTTGAAACAATGACGGAATAAGTACAAATGGAAGCGATTTTCGGCCACCCTTCAGATCACCATGAACCCAAAAATAAGAAGATGAGAAGCATTTTAGGGATGAGAAGCAGGAGCAGTAATGGTATGAGCAGTAATGTGTGTACAGTGGTCCAAATTGTTTCGAAATGAATTAAATTGAGCGCTGTTCTGATTGGAAAAAGTTTATTTTTTTAAACTGATGGTGTTACGATATGCGTGTTGGTAGTTGATGGGAGGACCCCAAAAAGCAGGGAGGCAGGGAGGAGCAGGGTGGCTGACTGAGATGTATTTAACAAAAATGCAAACAGAGGTACACAGGAGAAACTAACTCAAAAACTCATTCAAATAAAATCCAGAAAATCACAGGAAACCAAAGTAGCAAAAAAACCTAAGACAGAAAACAAAACATGACACATGTACAGAGACACACACAACAGCAACAATGATCCGACACCGAATGGTCGGGCAGTGAGTCCTTTTAACACAACATGAACTAATTACACAATGACCAACAGGTGTGCCACTGCAGGAGGAGCCCTACAGTGCCACCTTTTGGTCAAAAACAGAACCACCCTAACAGATGGCCCTAAAATAGCGGTGATGAAATGTAATTGTATTTAATATAATTAATGTCAGCCTGAAATAATCATGACTGACTGTGACCGGACTGTTAGCGAATGACCAAGGTTTACTGATGCGCCCACCCCTGGTATTTTGCAGCATCCATTTTATTTTGAATCTATTGTCAATCGCTCATGGTTACTACTCCATAAAAGTCTGTAATAATAGACCAGTTTCATGTGACGTATGCATACATTAAATATGGCTGCGCGCGCATCGCGGAGGCAGAAAACACACTTTACAGAAAAAAATCATGCCGTCCTCATGCTGTTCTGTGGGTTGTCAGAATAGAAAGAGCACACACAGAGAGCTCGTCTTTTATAGAATTCCTGTTGGTAAACACCACTTCCAGAAAAACTGGGCGAAAGTTGTGGCTACAAGCTTTACGACTGAGACTTGGACTGACGAGGCAATTAAGAATGCTCGTCTTTACAGTTGCTCACTTCGTCTCTGGTAAGTACTTGGGAATTAGATAAAGCATGTCAAATTATATTCTATGTTGTGAAAGGCCAGAATAATGTTCAATTTGTGAAAGTAACAAATGAGTGAAGCAGTTGATACATAGTCTTTACAGTCAAACGTGTTTACAAGTTGTGTGTGAAGTAACTCTTCAATGTTTCATGCACATTTAAAAAAAAAACATAGTCATACTAACGCCAAATGATAAAAACATGATTCACCACACACACAGGTGTGTGTGTGTGTGTGTCTATCTATCTATCTATCTATCTATCTATCTATCTATCTATCTATCTATCACAGATAGATAGATAGATAGATAGATAACAAAGCAAGTTAATGAAAGCAAATAACCAACAATGAACAGGCCCTCGTTTACCTCTTTTTTTTCCACAGGGAATCCTCAATATGATCATCAAACATCAACATAATATTCCACCCATATGAGATGGCATATATGCAAAAAAGAAGAAACATAAAAACATCACAAATTTAGTGTCACTAATTCAACTCATTTGTGAGATTTGCCTCGAAGGAGTTTGTCAAAGTACCAGCCCAAAATGGGCAAATTACACTTCAATTTCGTGCATGGGTTCTTCAGACTTTTTCATCCTCGGTCATATCGGAGTGCTGTCTGTATGTGTTTCCATCCAATTAGCCGTCATATTGCTTGATTGAATCAGCCTAGAGCAGACAACTGTGTCAAAGTCTTGGAGTGCTGACAGGCCGGAAGCATATTTCGGCGTCTCTAACGGCAAACATGTTGCAACGCATCATTAAGTGCGGCAACGACGGCCAGCTGAACATAAGGTCATTGAACTTGGACAAGCGCATCGATTGGACACAAAGCCTTTTGACAAACAAGCCATTCGGCGGCTTGTCAGCATATCAACGCATGTGCCAAGCAAGTGCTTATTGACGCTATTGATCCAATAAAGTTTGGCTTGCTGCACTGGAGATCTGGAGATCTTGCTTTACAGTACTCATATCACATTTCTAGCTTTGCAAGTGGAGTAAGTGGGTGCGTTTGCAAGGTGGTCTGGCGCAGGTCAAACTGTGGGCTGCTCACAGTGTGGTCGCAAGCCGCCAGTTGCCCATCCCTGCCTTAAGATACGGTTATCATTCAACCCCTCCATTTATCCCTCTTAAGGGTTTATTCCATTCTGTCCATGTTTTGACATTTCCCACCAGCGAATGCTCAAAGTAGAACCCCCCTGCCTGACCGCGGTGGTCCTGCCAGCCTGTGACGGTTAATGTGAACAGTTGGACATGTCTCCTCTCGGGTTAGAGGTGACTATCAACCCCGGAGGTGTTGCGTGCCTGCGGAGAAACCATGGACCCGTGCCAAGTTCTCCATTAAGGAGCCAGCCTTCCCAACCCCCCCTCCCCCCTATTTTCCAAGGTCCTTCTCGTCTGTTCCCGCACGTCCCGCGTTGAGAAAAAGAAACTCGTGCTTGCTTCCAATTCATCTGCAGACAGTCGGTGGCAGAGGTCTCAGACAGAGTCGACCTCAGCTTTGTTCCGTGTCAGAAAATTCCTGCCAGAAAATGAGTTTTAGGGAGGGGATGTATATAAATTAAAAAAAAAAATGCCAGCAGGCTGCTGGAGGAGCAGAGCAAAAGGTCCGCGTGCAACAAGGGTGTCGGAGTGGAGAAGGGTGCTTTTATTCCTTTTTACAAGAGTAAATGTGACACCCCTGCCAGCGGGAGGCTGCGTCGTAGTCGACAGTAACTCCTTTGCCCTTGAGGACCCAAACAAGCTTCTGCCCCTGTCTCGGGCTGAGAAGCGCAAATAAAACAAATATGCCGCTGCAGGTGGAGCCATTTTAAACAAAGACAGAGCTGTAACTGAGCCCAAACGCAATAAAACCGATGTGCCCTTTGAAGCAAATACATTTATATAAAAAAAATAACTCTCCGTTCTGGGGGCGCCACGTTATGTGTATTCACGATCAGATTTTGTAGAAAATACGAGGTAGCTCGAGCAGCATGGTGGAGGAGTGGGTATCATGTTTGCATCAGGTTGCAATCTTGGCTCTGACGTTCCTCATTGTAATATATATATATCACTGCATATTTATAATTTACATTCTTAAATTAAATTTTACAAGAAAAGCATCCCTGGAACATGGTAGATTTTGTTCCGTCTGTATTTTCTGATACAGCAGCTGTTTCATGGAGTGGACATTCAAAACTTGTAAGATAAAACCGTAAAACCCAGCAGAATTATAGTTTGTCTTGAAAATGAATTTATTACAAGAAAAATACAGTATAATACGTACGAACACCAAATTTAAAAATTTCTATAGATGCATGAGTTTATAAACACACACAAGCATACATAAAAAAAAATAAAAAATCCTCGTCTCACCCCTCGGGTGGTGTCCATCTCTCATTCAGCTCGGGTCCTCTACCAGAGGCCAGGAAGCTTGAGGGTTCTGCGCAGTATCCTTGCTGTTCCCAGCACTGCACATTTCTGGACTGAGATGTCCGATGTTGTTCCCGGGATCTGTTGCAACCACTCATCTAGTTTGGGGGTCACTGCCCCGAGTGCTCCGACCACCACAGGCACGACTATCACCTTTACCTTCCAGGCTCTCTCCAGCTCCTCTCTGAGCCCTTGGTATTTCTCGAGTTTCTCGTGTTCCTTCTTTCTGATGTTTCCATCACTTGGGACCGCTACATCCACTACAACGGCTTTCCTCTGCCCTTTATCTATGATCACGATATCTGGGTGGTTCGCAATTACCATCTTGTTCGTCTGGATCTGGAAGTCCCACAGGATCTTC
>NW_017807733.1:67460-78401 GCF_001891065.2 Hippocampus comes | reverse complement strand
ATATTAAACCTACCCCATTGCAAATGAGGTATTTACGAAGTCAAACTCTGGAACAAAGGTTTTGTAGTTATACTGAAAGTAAACATGGGATAACAGAATTACATTTAACAATAGGTTCCAGTACACCCGCAACCCTTGTGAGGATGAAGCGGATCAGAAAATAGAAGGTTGGAGGATGTTTTGCCATTCACAGCCTTGGTCTCCATAGGGATCCTCTCTTTTGAGTGAATTTGGAAACTTTTTTTTGCTGACTTCACAGCTCGGACCTCCCGGCCCAAAGGGCTTTCAGGAATTCCATTCTGACCTTATTTGAGACATGTTACAATCATGGTCAACATCTAAATACAGGCAACCTTTTGTTTTTGGGCTTCTATTTTTATATCCAGAGATGAAAGTGGACTTTCCTGAAAATTCCGGGAAAAAAAAATATATATATATATATATATATATATATAAATACTTTTTTTTTCACAGATATCAACGCCGACCATGGAGATACTATGACAGCTGCAGAAATTTTAGTGACCCTACATTTACAAGTAACTTGTAAGTCATCTGAAAAATAATGTCCACTCATTTGGTAATAACAAAACAAAAAAAACCCACAGGTAAACATTTCATGTACATGTATGTTTTCTGATTTATTTTACAGACGATCAACCTGTACCCGTTGATTGTGCAGCTGCCTCCATCACAACAGAGCAATGTCTGATCAACTTTCGATGAAAGTTCTTCAGGTGTTAGATCAGATGCTGACTCTTCATCCAAAGTTGTAACTGGCTCAGGAAGACAGTCCTCGCACTGTGAAGAAGTGTTTCTGTCTGTGGAGTCCTCGTGTGAATAAATGCTTGTGAGTACTGCAGCTTTTGATGTAACTGATCTCAGCAATTTTATGTGTTCATCAGTTATCCCTAAATATGAAATCAAATATATAATTATGAATAAAAGCATTTGAAACATGCTACATTTAACATGTTGAGTACAAGTGCCTGTTTCATATGTGTGTATCATTATTCACATTTGGTTGAATTAGGTTATTGCTTTTGCAATCTATTTTCAGCTAATTTATCTAGACATCTTTGCTTCATAATGTGACTCACCCCAAGTTACCACAATGCTGTCTTTCGATATCCTGCTTGATGACGTTTATATATATATATATAAATACTTTTTTTTTCACAGATATCAACGCCGACCATGGAGATACTATGACAGCTGCAGAAATTTTAGTGACCCTACATTTACAAGTAACTTGTAAGTCGTCTGAAAAATAATGTTCACTCATTTGGTAATAACAAAACAAAAAAACCCACAGGTAAACATTTCATATACATGTATGTGTTATGATTTATTTTACAGACGATCAACCTGTACCCGTTGATTGTGCAGCTGCCTCTATCAAAACAGAGCAATGTCTGATCAACTTTCGATGAAAGTTCTTCAGGTGTTAAATCATATGCTGACTCTTCATCCAAAGTTGTAACTGGCTCAGGAAGACACTCCTCGCACTGTGAAGAACTGTTTCTGTCTGTGGACTCCTCATGTGAATAAATGCTTGTGAGTACTGCAGCTTTTGATGTAACTGATCTCAGCAATTTTATGTGTTCATCAGTTATCCCTAAATATGAAATCAAATATATAATTATGAATAAAAGCATTTGAAACATGCTACATTTAACATGTTGAGTACAAGTGCCTGTTTCATATGTGTGTATCATTATTCATATTTGGTTGAATTAGGATATTGCTATTGCAATCTATTTTCAGCAAATTATCTCGACATCTTTGCTTCATTATGTGACTCACCCCGAGTTACCACAATGCTGTCTTTGGATATCCTGCTTAATGACGTTGCACATGATCTCTTAACTTTCTTCAAGTTGATATACCACACACGTACTGGTTCCACTTTCTTTCTGGACATGTCATTCCATGCACAGGATCGTGACGTGCAGGCTGAAGCGGAAAGGCCCAGTCTCACACCCATGTCCACCTTAAACATGATTGCTGCAGCATGGCTGCAACATGAACCAACGCTGAAACAAAAAGACTAATAATTCAAACTGAATAGAAAACGGTTGAACATTTGTGATTTTATTGAGACAAAGGTGTGCTGAATCTTATATTTCTCTAAACTTCAACTACTCTACATGTTACATCAAACTGTCACAACAATTAAACTCATTATCATTCGTCACACACAAATGTTAGGTACATTTAACAACTACTGCATGGTTATTTGCTCAATTATCCTCTCAGCATTTATTCGTTTGATCATTGAATTAGATTGTCCATAATTGAAATTTGAAGACACCTACTTACCCTGCCATGCATGTGCAGTTGGCGGTCACTATGGAGCCAGTCTTCTTATTCACACATACCCATGCATGATAACACTAAGACTTTTGTCCCTCTTTGACGAGGCAAGACATCGGCTTTCAGGAAACAAGAGTCACAGTTTTCAGCGGCTTGATGAAAAATAACCGAGTAACATGGCCACATACCATGTAATTATAAGCATCAAGACTCTTGTAGGCTTTGAGAGTCTCGTGTGTGAAAACGCTGTTCATTGTTCACCGACGAGTGCTTTGCCAACGAGAAAAGCGCGCATCCTCCAATGTTTGTAAACATGAAACTGGTCTAGAAGCACAAGGATGTAACTGTCCAACGCAATTGGCCACATCAAAAAAAATAAAATTTTATCGACTGTGTTTTTGTATTCCCCTCAATGCTCAAAATAAGTAACTGTCCAACGCAATTGGCCACATCAAAAAAAAAAATTTATCGACGGTGTTTTTGTATTCCCCTCATTGCTCAAAATAGGCGATTTCGCATCACAGGTTGCAAGTAAAATTTTGCATTTTGCGCCTCATCAAAATCCATTGAATAGCAAACAGGGAATCACAGATTTAAAAAAATATATTTTCTGATAATTGATCTGCCAAGACGGTTCCAAAAAGCTTCGCTACTTACGCCGTATCGGCTGTCCAGAGCAATGGAGAGTGTGGAAAAAAGGTGTTCAGGCAGGTTGGAACAGCTGGAGAAAAGTGTCAGGTGTGATGTGCAATAGAATAATTTCAGCTAAAATGAAAGGAAAGGTGTATAAAACCATGCTGTTTGGACTGGAGATAGTGCCACTGAAGAAAAGACAGGAGGAAGAGCTGGCAGTAGCGGAGATGACGATGTTGAGGTTCTCCTTGGGAGTGACCAGGTTGGATCGGATCAGGAATGAGTTCATCAGATGGACAACTCATGTTAGAGGTTTTCGAGAGAAAGTCAGAGAGGCCAGACTGAGATGGTTTGGACATGTCCAGAGGAGAGAGAGTGAATGAATATACAGGGGTATTGGGAGAAGGATGCTGAGTCTTGAACTGCCAGGCAGGAGGCCAAGAGGAAGACCAAAGAGGAGGTTTATGGATGTAGTAAAAGAGGACATGAAGGTAGCTGGTGTGAGAGAAGAGGATGCACAAAACAGGGTGAGATGGAGGACATTGATTCGCTGTGGCAACCCCTAAAGGGAAAAGCCGATAGGAAAAGAAGAAGAAGACTTACGCCGTATCGGCTAGCTAGCAACGTGCTTCGGCTGGCTAGCTAGCGCTGCTAAACACATTACGGTGTCACTATTCAGGTCATCAATCATCACCTCCATGGTGAAAACGCCACATTTATAGCATTTCTTTTCAATGAAAATTCTTGTGTATGAGACAAAGAAAAGATGTTGCAACTCTTATTTCCTGCCTGCTTTTTGGGGTACGTCCTCCACCACCTCGTATCATGACAAGCCTGTGTTTTAACATTATGAGATGCAAGGGCTAAAGAACACTTTCGAACTAGACTTGTAAGACACGAACTTATAAACACACTTTCTTTTTCCATCATATCTTCATTTTCCATCATCAATATCAATTTGGAGCAGCAGGAGCTCAACTGTAAGGGCCTCAGGAGCCAGAGAGTTTGGGTATCAATGCAGACACAATGTAAAATGACATCGGAATCGACGATGGTCGACTGGTTTCCTCACACATTCTAAAAACATGGATGGCAGGTTAATGAAACACTCGAAATTGTCCCTAGGTGTGATTGTCAGCGCAAATGGTTGTTCGTCTATGTGTGCCCTGCGATTGGGTGGCAATCAGTTCAGGGTGTACGTGTAAGTGAATGTGTACCCTGCCTTCTGCCTAAAGTCAGCTGAGATAGTCTCCAGCACGTCCGTGAACCTTGTGAGGATAAGCGGATTACAAAATGGATGATGGATGGATGGATGGACATGTTCTCCCTATGCCTACAGTGGGTTTTCTTTGGGTACTCTGGTTTCCTCCCACATTCCAAAAACATGCATGGTAGGTTGATCTATGTGTGCCCTGCGATTGGCTGACAGCCAGTTCAGAGTGTACCCCGCCTACTGCCCAAAGACAGCTCGGATAGGCTCCAGCACGCTGGCGACCCTGTTCAGGATATGCAGTGTTCAAAATGGATGGATGAACATTGTTAAGGGTTTTTTTGGTTTTTTTTTTTGGTCATCCAAGTAACTGACCCAGGCAAGTTATTGCACCCTGTGACCACACACCACAGGACGCAGTAATAAACACGAGAATTAATTAGTGGTCAAACAATTCCTAGAAGAGGAAGGATCAAATGGAAACATAGTTTGCCTTGGATAAACGTGAAGGCTGAAAGTCCTTCAATGTTTAATGTTCAACTACAGTCAAACAAAAAAATCACTGATATCAGAACATCGTATTACAGCATTGCCATTATAATAATAATGCATCAGTCATACAGCATTTTCCAGGACACTCAAAGATGCTTTACAATGAACGCATTATTCATCTACTTGCAAATTCACACTCTGGTGGGAGTAAACTACGTGTGTAGCCACAGCTGCCCTGGAGCATGCTGGCGGAAGTGCGGCTGCCAGTATGCACCTCCAGCACTGTTAAGCACCTTTCAGTCCCAAAGAACTCAATGAAATGTGACCCATATTGGTTTTATTTCACCAATCATTATGCTGTGCGCATGTGTGTGTCTGATTTTATTGGAATTATTTTTCTTTATTTGGCTGGGTGTCGACTTGTGCGGCACCTGTGTGTGGCGAGGGAAATACACTCTCGATGCTGATTGGCCATCGCCAACAAGGGATGGACTCGGCCCGCGTGGGTCGGCTTCAAATAGTGACAGACTTACAGATTTCTCGTATTCTGACGCAATGCCCACCTCTGGTCATTAGTCATAATAACGATTCATATAGATTACCTTTTCAACCATTTTTATATTCACATATTGTGGATGAAAACTCACGTCACTCTTGAATTCATAGGTTTTATATCATAAAATAGCAATTTATTTTTTAAATTATTTTTTTAAAAAATACTTTCATTGATTTCTGGATAATTCAAGTCATTTTGGGCTTATTCACGATATAAGTGGCATAAAATCCTTTACCCTTCACTAAGTCTTACAAACTCTGGCTCATTTTAACCATGTCACAAATCTAGTTTTAGGAAAGCTTTTTTTAGTTTTACACAAACTAGTTCAAAGTTTCTTTTTAAAAATTGAACTTGTTCAATTTCGAGTTCACATAAAAAATATTGAACAAAGTGCATCTTTCAAAAAAATGAACAAATTCATTTTTTTTTTTTTTTTTGACAATATGTTACAACGAGCCATTGTTCTCAAAATATTGGCATTTCCCCCTTGTATGGATTGAATAGGTGGCATCTATTCAGTCCATACTGGTACAATTAGTAATGAGGAAAACCTTGTTTCTTGAATGCTCTTTTTTAAAGGAGGAATTAAAGGCTGCAGTCTTTAATTTGCAAACGCGTATAAAATCCAATGTAGAAACCATTCTGAGGTGGGTAATGGGCTGTCACAAACATTCTAACTAAACCCTTCTTTCGTCTTCAGGCTACCTTAAAACACACAGACCTGCTACTTCCTGCAAATACCCCACCCCGAAATCAAAAAGGAAAAAGAATGTGTATTGTCGACCAGAGAGTAACTTGTCCTACTCTTTGTTGCTTACCAATACAGACTTCCGAGTGAGTTAACCACCACGGGCTGTTTTTTTTCCGCCCTCCCAGCTGCTATCACCCTTTTTGATGACACTTGCTGCTGTGTGAGGCTCCGTGGCTTGGGTTTCCAAATAAGGTACTTTTACTCCCCCTACATATGAAGACTTTGAGTGTTGAGCTAGTTTTTTTTCCTGGAAGACTAACGAAACCTGGAAGCCAGAATGAACGCGTTCGCAAAAACGTTCGTCGGGCAGAAATACACTAACTTTAGCTCACGTGCAGCAAAATATGTTAGTTGATGAACTTTCGTTAATTGAAGGTGTTCAGGTAGAGCACTGCACAAATCTCTATTCAATTATATTAGCTATTTTGATATACAGGGGGTTAGAATGTTACCTCCATACTTACATCGTGGAACTGACGATCTCAGGTTTTGGACATGTGTGAAAATGCTATGGGGGGGTGCTGACATAAATGCTCCGCTAAATAAATAAATAAATGGGGGGGAAAAGTGTTCTGTCTGTCTCTCTTTGTGGCCCCGTACAAATGGACGTGTACTGAGCCACAGACTGGTGATTGTAGACCACTGTTATAATAGACAAAAAAAAAAAAAGTTTCAGCTTCACCAATACCAGAGCAAATTGACAATTGAGATGATGATACAAATTATCACTTCTGAAATTCTTTTGTGTTTAAAGTCTTTTCGTTTGTAGTCAATGCCCTTCATGTCACAACCCTGCCTGAGGCCAAAGGTCGCACCTCTCATGAGAACACAAACTAATCAAAAGTGAAGCCCGCTCAACTTCAAGCAAAGCAGATATCCCTTCAAGCAAATCTCATATGTGTTCCGTCCGAGATAGGATGATGTGGAAGGTCAGAGGTTAGAGGATTTGGAGTGGGAGTAGGAGAAAGGCAAGCCATCATGGGTGAATGCCTGCCGGCTTTATCAGGTCGTTTCATTATGGTGGGGGAGGACACTGTGTTCAGTTTGCGGGTGTGTGTTGGCCTTATTTTATTTCTCGCAGGTCATGTAAAGCTACATACTGAGCACATCAATCAAACAGATTACTGAGGATACACACAACCACGTACACACTTGCCGAAAGAGTCAACATAATTGTGCTCTCAGCTTAGTTTGGCCATCTCTCTTTTGGTGAACTGTACAGTGTATATCCCATCATATATGCAAGGGGACTGTTGATATGTAAAAAATAAAATAAAATAATGACCATTCATGTACTGGAGACGCTGTGGATTGGTGCCTTGTACAATACAACAGGACATGATCCTAATATTGTCATTCCCCTTAGTTAGCTATATAGGTTGATATATTGGTGTTGTTGCGCAAGCAATCCCTTCTCTCCGTGGATCAAGCGGTCACTCGCTTGCATCGAATTCTCTAGACGATTGCCTTCATTGCTCACAGGGGCGTGACTGGACAGTAAATGGACTGCTTATGCGAGGGAGTTGCTCGATCATATATCCTACAGAATACTGTCTTTCTTTCCTTTGCTTTCAAATGTATTCAAAATATTTTCATTGTAAATGTGTTGAAATGTTGTCAAGAGTATGAACTGGAAAATACCCGCCCAGTGGAAAGGTTTGCCTGGTGTGGATGTAGTCTGGAAAAAATATTCAATAGCTAATAGGCAGTCATCGATTTAATGACCTCCTATTAAGGACTAGATTGAGTTGATCAATTGTAGATGAACTAATTGCTATGATAAACACTTTCAGACACGTTGAAGCAAATTTCTTGAGAAAACGATAATGGGAGGAGGAGTAAATAGACACAGAAGGAAGGTAAAAAAAAATTGTTCCTCACCAGTTTCACAGATGCAAATCCCACCGTGGAGATAACTCACGCGAAGCAACAAAGCTCTTCAGTCACAGTTGACAACTCCTCCAGGAAACTGAGAAAATCAAACAGAGAAATCTGATGACAAATCGTGTAAGAAAAGCATGTTCAGGTTATTTTGAAATTGCCTCTTTGCTGTTACACTATTTGGGACTCAAAAAAAAAAAAAACTGAATGCAAATCAACATCATCTTTAATTTAAGATGGACAATGTTCCAGCAACAGTAGTGCACCACACTATACAAGGCTCGAAATAGCTCTTTTTCTTTGATGAGCAGTTTTTCAAATCACAGTCTTCGTTTGAGAAGCAACTGTGCAGTTTTGAGAAGCAATTTTGTGAGGGATAATTCCAGGGACCTGAAGCATTATTAAACAATAAAAACATGACTGCACAATAAATGAACCATTGGTTTCCTTTTTCATCAGCCGTGTTTAATTTCAGACAATTCCATTGTGAATCTGGCTGCGTTTAAAAAACAAAAATCGGTTAAACAAATCTAACCGATTCCCCTTTTCAAAGCCTGATATTGATTCAAAAAACCATAAAGCGATTCTTTTAATACGTCTTTTACCCTTAAGTTCATGTGACTTCTAATGTCATGCGAGATCTCCTCGCTACGCGTAAACATCAAGAAAACGAGTTTCGTCTTTAATTTATCCTCCTCGGCTCGTAGTCTAAATGGTAGCTGATCTCTGGTGCCAAATACTGAACTGTTGATCAGAAAGAGGCCACACAATGCTTTTTAAGAATTCGGTGAAATTGCACCCCGAGGTTCAATCCCTGCAAATTGTCAAAAAAACTCCCCACCCTGCATGCCAATTCTTTTATCTGCACTCACACTGAGAAGGATACAGGGAATGTGAAGAGTCCCACACCCACACCACAGGGGGGTCATCATGCTGTTGTCGGTGTGCTAACAGCCTGCCGTGGCTCAAGGAGCATAAATAGATTGTGTGCACTAACATGAGCCATTAAAGTTACTCCACACCCCAGCTGGGGGCTGGGGATCCATTTGCCCTAAACAGAGCCCTGCCCTCTGTGATTATGTGCAACATCCTCTCTCTCTCTCTCTCTCTCTATTCATTCATTCATTCATTTTCCAAACCGCTTGATCCTCACGAGAGTCGCGGGGTGGATGCTGGGGCCTATCCCAGCCGTCTTCGGGCAGTAGGCGGGGGACACCCTGAACCGGTTGGCAGCCAATCGCAGGGCACACAGAAACACAGAACCATCTGCGCTCACACTCACACTCAAGGACAATTTAGTTCAGCCTTCCATGCATGTTGTTGGAATGTGGGAGGAAACCGGAGTACCTGGAGGAAACTCATGCAGGCATGGTCCAGTGGTTAGTGTGTTGACATCCCAGTACAAAGGCACTGGGTTCAATTCCACCTCCGGTCTTCCTTTTGTGGTGTTTGCATGTTCTCCCTGGGCCTGCATTGGTTTTTTTTTTTTTTTACTCCGGTTTCCTCCCACATTCTAAAAACATGCATGGTATGTTGATTGAACACTCTAAGTCACAGGTGTCAAACTCAAGGCTCGGGCCCCAGATCTGTCATTTTATGTGGCCTGCGAAAGCAAATCAACGATGTCAACTTTCATGATGCTTCCTAAAATCGCTACCAATATTTCAAATTCTCATTTGTAATAAATAAGAGTGACACTATAAGCATTTTCTTGTAACCAAACCCCGAATTATAGTAACTTAAATCGGTTAATAAACCGTTCTTCTTGACTTCTTTACATGGTTTCAGTCATCACGGCCCGCCCAGGGAAACTACATAAAATCTACGCGACAAAAATGAGTTTGACACCCCTGCTCCAAATTGTCCCTCAAATGGTTGTTGGTTTATGTGCGCCCTGGCAACCAGTTCAGGGTGTACCCAGACTGCTGCCCAAAGACAGCTGGGATCGGCTCCAGCATGGCTGGAACCCTTGTGAGGATTAGTGGATCAGATTATGGATGGATGGATGGAGTTTATTTCAAACCCCTTTTTTCTTCCTTTATTGGTAAAACTTGCAAGAAATGTTCCAAATAGTATTTATTTGTTTCCACGTCTCAGCCAAGTACTACCTCATTGGCTGTCTTGTAGATTCTCTGCACTCTCTTTGCCATGCTTTTGGATTTTTTGCTGCCACTACATGCAGCCATCTCGTTACCTCTGTGTCCCACGTCCTAGACGCATAATTTTCCCGTGGGACGCACAGTTCCAAATAATGTGCGTTTTTGGGACGCAAGGAAATTTCTCAGTCAAACCGAAACAAAAAAAAAAAACTACGGCAGGCATGAGGATTTCACGATAACTGTCGTTACTGGTAGCGTGTCGTTTCCATGGCGTCATTTTGACGGTACCGAAAAATCGTCATAAAAGTCACCGCACACGAGTTGACCTTACACCAGCCTTCCTCAACTGGCGGACCGCGATCCACGACCGGACCGCCGACCTCCTCTGTCCGGACCTCCTCTGTCCGGATCCTCGGCAAATTGTACAAAATAATAAATTATAAAGTGATTTTTACGTGATACATTTTATATTTGTGGACTATAATCTGCGCATTACCGCGATCGCTTGTTAAAATTATCCGTTTTATTCTTTGCGTGCACTAACAGATGTATTGCAGAGGACCGCAGCAGCGCGACTGTGTGTTGTATAATGTTTGACTAACTGGAGACCCTGGCTGAGCAGGGCATGTCGGCGATAACGATGCGCTGATTGGCTCCTCTGAACTTAAGGTGTGCCCATACATAAGCGTCAGCACGCGTCTATCCCAACACACACGCATTCAAAATGGATGATTGTGTCAGGAAACAGACGCATGCGCGACGCCACAGTTGTGCTCACAGCTTCAGTCCAGGAGAGCTGCACACAGACAATTAGACAAGACGAATCGCGGGAGGTTTCGATTGTGTGCAGTTTTGCTCCCGTCTACCCGGGGATCTTTGCAGCTGTTTAACAGCAGAACACCGCAACATGGTAAATGAACATCACAATGGCGTCCTCAAATAATATTTGCATGCCTCAAACACTGCATTCACCTTTAGTGGAAGAACAGCACTGCACATTCCT
>NW_017807733.1:66582-67175 GCF_001891065.2 Hippocampus comes | reverse complement strand
CCGCCAGGGCAGGGGCCGGGGCCTTGGTTTATTAAAAAAAAAAAAAAAAGTGGACCTACAGCATTTCTAGTTGAGGACCACTGCCTTACACGATCGCATCTCTCCTGTGTGATCAACGCGATTTCACTGTGCCTGTATGTGCGTTTGTGGTGTGGTGTGTGAGTGTGTTTCTTTGAATGTACTTTGGTTTTGTTTTCAGTGTTGGGGAGCGGGGGGACGGAACAGATAACTTTATGTGCGCATGCGGGTTGCTATTTTAGTCCGCACACTGAGGAATCGCGCGGATGAAAGTTTGAGATGGCGGCAAAAAAAACTCACAAAGGTCTACTAATTACGACATTTAAGAAATGGGAATGCCAGTCTGATTTTTCGTATGAATCGTCCGAAGGGCGTATCACTAAACTCACCTGTGACGTATGCACAAAACACGAGAGCGAGATGCGACGCGAGGCACGTTTACGAGGCAAATTGGTCATTCGATCTATTAGGTAATAACTATGAAAAATATGATGAAACAGTCTTGGTTATTCTATAATTTACTGGTTGTAGCATGGTAACTTTATGAATAAAACATTCGTCACAAGGTGTAGTAA
>NW_017807733.1:62891-66486 GCF_001891065.2 Hippocampus comes | reverse complement strand
ACATGCATCGTCTTGGGAAGAGGATGTCAAGCCACATCAATACTTACCTGTATTAATGATTACCAGTCAATTAATCTTTGCAGTGTGAGATTGGAAAAAATTCTCTGATGATGCCACATGAGTACACCAGTTTTTGATCCATTTATTTTTTGGAATAAACCTGGAGTATACAGCTGCTGATGTAATGTTCATTGTTAATGCATAGTTTTCAAACATTTACCCTTGAAACATTGTACTTTTGAGTTTCAGAATTCTTGATTAAGAATATCAGTCAAAATAGAAAAATGGGTTCCCATGATGAACGTTTACGGAACCCAAAATCAGTTACTGTGGTTTCCCATTGGGTAATCCGACGGAACCAAAAAACGGTTACCGTGAATTTCCGAAATCCTCAGGCCTGCTCCTGAATTATTAAAATTTTTGCAGCATTTGTTTATAATTTTATGTATATGTTTTTTTTGTGTTATTATCATTTGCAATTGAATAAGTAGACCATTTCAGAATTCAAAATTTGGGACTCTCTAAATGCATAATGGGACTCATACTTTTCTGATCAGTGAGTCCCTGCGACTCGCTGGCGGTAAACTGTAAAATTATCACTGTACATGTGGTCACTAGGAGGCATTTTTCAATACAAATAAGGCTGGACATGCACAAGCATGGAAGTTTAGAACTGGTGGGATTTATCAACACACATTACTTAGGTACAGTACATGTGCGTACGACAGGTGTTCGCACATTTGATAACTATAGATCTTTTTTTTTTTACCTTACGCACATCTATGCCAGTCGTACGAATGAATTGAAAACCCGTTCTCAGCATGCTTTGAGGCCACTGGTATCTAATCACAAGTGGATAGCAACAGGTGTTCGCACATTTGATAACTATAGATCTTTTTTTTACCTTACGCACATCTATGTCAGTCGTACGAATGAATTGAGAACCTGTTCTAAGCATGCTTTGAGGCCACTGGTATCTAATCACGAGTGGATAGCTGAAAGTGAATGTGTGACTGAATACAAGGAGGCCACGCTTATGTTGGCGTGCATTTTGAAAAAAATTGGGGTGCAAGCCACCCCAACTCAGTGCGTTTTTTTAGCTGTAATTATCGACTGCACACTCATTCAGCTTGTAGTATTACAATACTCGTAACCCACTGTAAACATGAAACTGTTTGCCCTGATATTTACATATGGACACCACTCCTCTCTCGATAGTTGCCCTCACTTATGTGTGAGGTTAACAGAAATCAAAAGTATTGTCTCAAAGCTGTTAACATCATATCTGTAAACTAAATTCAGCCTGTAGTGTAATTATTTGTTAGCTCTGCTGCAGCTGCCATTTGCGTTTGGATCTTGCTTTTAATCCTTGTACTTATATTTTCCTGTACCAGCAAGGATGAGAACTGCTGAGATTGATTTGGTCTTCGGAGATTAATGTTGATGTTTTTAGTGTTGCTGCTCTTTGGTGATGCTTAGATTTATTTTAGCCAAACAACAATTCATACAGGCGCCACAACTTTTTTTGGAGAGTTAATTTGTCAGTACACAAGCTTGTGATGATTTATTATTACCCGAAACACACAGGAAGTCACGAATCTCGACCACAACAAACCCACTTATGATGTCAGCATATATCCACCTCTCACCATGATACACATAAGCAGGGCAGTGTGCGTGTGGGCATAGAGAGGTGAGCTTGTACGCTGAAGACCTGAGTCACAGCCCACACACAGTTATAAAAGTACATATGTAGAAAACAACAAAAAAATAATAAAAATAAAAAACTCTTCAGTTACAAAAGACAATTAACAAAGGCATTGCTTCCAATTTACCATGAAAACCAGATAGCACTGAACTTCAGTTCATTACTTTGTAACCACAAATCACCCCATACGTTTCCCGTGGAAAAGCTGCAGTGCCGCCCGCACCTACACTTCCACAAGTCCAAAGCATCCAAGTTCGGGCCACAATGCAGTTTGTCTCTTCGACTGATATAAATATCTCACTTTGTTTTCCTTTTTAAATTTAGACTCACAAATTGACATTGGGCCAAGCATATATAAAACTGACAACAGTTATAGTTAGGGTTGGAAATGCAGAACGGTGGAGGCAGAGCTTGCAAAACAGCTTTACCATCCGAAAGACAAATACGCACAATTAAAGATGGACCAGCTTTTGAAAAAAAAAAAAACAGATTAAACACATCTTTTACTCAAGATCTGCAATATATTGAAATTACAGTCAGTGATCAAATCAATAATAATAACTTTTACAATAAAGATGAAGAAAGTTAGGAACATTTTATGGCCTCTTTGGCAACTTTAAATGTTCGCACAATGGTTAATGCGTTACTCACACCATTGTTATTGTTAGCTTAATCTTTCCCAAAAGCAGTAGTATTCGTATTTCACCCACCCACATTATTCATTAAATTTTAGTGACTCTTAGATGTAATTTTACGCCATACATTTGAAATGTAGTATGACTAGATAGATAGATGATTCACTTCCACTTTTTGCTTTTCAGTCTGCCACCTGGTGGCAGACCTGTGGCATAAGATTGATGAGTGAACGCTTTCAACCATCAAATCAAGCTTTGTCTGATGATATGACATGGACTTTGCTGCAGATGACAAATGACGATCAAAACAAAAAATGACATTTCAAATCTCATTTCTATCATCTTCACAATATAGATTGTCACCATCGCCCAGCTTTATTTCTTGGTCACCACATCTTCAAGCTCATTTCCTCTGGTCAGCCCTTCAGAGCTCTGTACAATAAAGACGTTGCGATGGCTTCTTCCCTCTTGCCGTCCATTGTCGCATTTAGCACATTTTTGCCAAGTGTGCACATCTCTGTCTGACAGTTGTTGTATTTCGTTTTTGTAGCTTCAGTACGGTCAAACCTCGGTTTTCGAACGTCTCGGTTCTCGACCAATTCGGTTTTCGACCAAAAATGTCGATTTTTTTTTATGCCTCGGATGACGAACAAATTTCGGTTCTCGAAGAAATTGAGCGTACTTGAATGCACCATTTGACTCCTCTCGCCTTCCTTACACGAGGAAGTGACGCTTACTCGGGCAGATGAGGAAGTGACGCTTCCTCGTGTCACTTTCAATTGTGAGCAGACGTGTTCAATAAACTTTTTTTTTTTTTTAAAAGAGTGTGGTTTCGGTTTTTGAGCAATTTCGGTTTTCGAACAGCCTTCTGGAACGGATTATGGACGAAAATCGAGGTTTGACTGTATATCCATAACTGTTGTTGATCCCTATTCCTCACCACTGGAAACTAAAGTGTTCAAAAGGGGTGTTCACATGGCAACATTTGGTCCGACACAGCACCGGCGCTGCGCCAGTTGAGCGTTCACACGTGCAAATTTGCTCCGGCGTAGCGCCGCTAAACAGCTTACACCGGACCAAATTTGATCCACCTCAGGGAGGTGGTTTAAAAATTTGCTCCAGAGCAAATGCTCGTTTGCGGCGCAGCACCGATGTAAATTTGCACGTGTGAACACTACAATTTGCTCCGGAGCAAATGCTCGTTTGTGAGGGTGGAGTAGCCTCGCTACGCATGAGAAGAGTTGATTACGTA
>NW_017807733.1:60219-61359 GCF_001891065.2 Hippocampus comes | reverse complement strand
ATGGTAAATGAACTGTCACAAAAAAAAAAAAAAAAAAACCTTTGGTACTCAAAGCGCTTTACACCGTTACCTGATTATCGACTGATGATGCAACTGAGTTCAATATCTTGCTCAAGGACAGTTTGACGTGGCCACGATAGCCGGGGTTCAAACCTCCAACCGCTGGGTTGAGAGACGACCACTCTGCCACTCAGTCCTGCCCTCCCGTTTTTCAGCAGTATCTGTGTTTCCATGTTTAGCATAAACAAGTACAAAGCATCTTTCTGTCAGAAGAGCTTTTAAAGTCCAGGGACTATTTCCACTGCATATCATGACTTTACCAGGCACCTTCTACTAAACCACTGCAGTAGTACTCCAAGTGGAGGAGCCAAAAGGTTATACAGTATGGAAAAGTTAGTTTGGTGCCTTCTCACAAATTCTGACAAGTGGTAACACAAAGTTGCCAACGACAAAAAATGTTTTTAAACAACAACAAAAAATCCAAATAATGTTTTAAGGATGAAATTCTCCTGCAATCATCCTGAAAAGTATAACAGAAACAATGATTAACTAGTCAAGTCTTGGGTTTCAGTTTGGTCCTTAACCCGTGATTTCGATCACGGTCAGAATTTATAATGCGGTGTACAAAATCTCAGTATAAAGGCACCCAAAAAAATATGTCAACAAAAATGACAATGAACTACCCAAATCCAGATAAATAAGAATTAGGGCCCCACCTATATGGATGTTTTGCGGCCAATGACAATTTTTGGCAGAAAAAAAAATACAGATTCCCAATTCATCAGGCAATTTATTAAAAATATGTACATAATGCATAAATGAACACCCCCCTCTCAACTGCAAATACAGCACATTGTTTAAAAAAAAATAAATAAATTACTTTCCTTTTGAGAATGCATTGTGTGGCATTTAATTCATAAAGTCCAAAGGACATTCATCTGTCCTATATGTGTTTTTGTGTGTCATATGTGTTTGATTTATGTTGATATATATATATATATTTTTTTTTGTTGTTGTTGTTGAAGCGGCTGGATAGCTCAGTTGGTAAGGCATTGGTTTGGCGTACGGGAGACGGTGGTTCGAATCCCGCCTGGGGCAAAAATGAGCACATAACACCAACCCGTACTGGGACTTGGGCAA
>NW_017807733.1:40663-57232 GCF_001891065.2 Hippocampus comes | reverse complement strand
CAGTCGCGCCTGTGGTGGTCGGAGCACTCGGGGCAGTGACCCCCAAACTAGATGAGTGGTTGCAACAGATCCCGGGAACAACATCGGACATCTCAGTCCAGAAATGTGCAGTGCTGGGAACAGCAAGGATACTGCGCAGAACCCTCAAGCTTCCTGGCCTCTGGTAGAGGACCCGAGCTGAATGAGGGATGGACACCACCCGAGGGGTGAGACGAGGATTTTTTTTTTTTGTATTTTGTGTGTAAATTAGCAGAGGCTGACATTCCGTCACTGTTTCCGTCAGTATTTCAGGCCAAGCTACGTGAGCCCAGTCCATCCCTCGTCTGCAGCATCCAATCATCGTCAAAAATGTAATTTCCACGTCACACAAAGAAAAAAAATAAATTGATGATTGGTGAAATAAATATAATATGAGACACGTCATTGAGATCTGTGGGACTGAAAGATACACAAAACTGTTTTATTTTTTCTGTATTTGACAGTAGTACCGGTAACGCCGTTCTCAACGCCGTTTGGCTGTTGCCAACAACTCGGACGGATTGAGCAGGCCAGAAAAACTGACAAAAGCTCACTGACAGACTCACCCAACTAATGATGCCCATCTCTGTAAAATAGCGACCTCCCGGTAAATTCCCTGCACAACTTGCATTGCTGACCAAAGTATTGCTCTAAACAATTAGGCATTGATTTGTTTTGAATGACAGGTCTATAGAATGACCTTATTGAATAATGGCATCATATATTCCATATTTAGAGACACAAGGTTATGGTATAGATTTCTGTGTAATAATATAAGAATGAGACCAGAATCACTTGTACACAACTGTCAAATGGTTAGCATACATAATGGTCAAAATAATCAGCAAACATCTGCCATTTGGCCGATATTTGATGGGCCATAACCATCTGATTAATCGGTCAGTTAATAAGAAGATATCTTTGGGGTGTGACTCGAATTGGACTTATACCATTCATTGCATTTTGAGGCAGTCTGGATCGGTACTGCTACAAAGAAGGACAATATGGGTTCCGATAAACAGTCAGGACTGCTGGAAAAATGACTGGTCATAATAAAATCCCAAGAGAAAAAAGGGGTTGTCAAATATGACATTTCCATCCAGGCTTTAGAGACAGGATAAAATAAAAAAACAACAGAAATTATATCAACGGCAGCTCAAGTAAGGCGAATTAAACAATTTACCTCTGAGAACTTTAGCTGAAGGCTAGCAATTGAAATGCGCTCTTCTCCAGCCCCTCAATGTGCCTTCCCTTCCTCTGCGCCAACAGCCAAATTGACACTCTTTTGCACTAGTACATCTCATCTTACTATGAAAGGACAAAAGACTGCATAGGAGAGCCAACACCTCTTGAGGATGCAACACTTCATCCCAACTCCAATACCTCCTCTTCCTAATCCTCCATTCACATTACCCTGCAGGAGACGCCTCCCCACCTCTGTCTTGACACAACCAACTGTGGCTTTTTAAATGGCAAAGGCTATTCAGGAGCTACATGTTGATCACAGCCCAGCAGGACCAAACACCCCAACAATGCCACTAAGAGACAACTCGAAAAGTCTGGAAAACCTCTCTACAAGGGTCCCTTTCAGGGACAGTGGTTACCACAGTGGACAGCTTATCATGTTATCAGGTTATAGGGTGCATGAAAGGGTTAATGTGAACCCACTGATCATGTTCATGATTTCTCACGAGAATTAGGAAAAAGATACATTTTCATATTTTCAAATGATCACTTCTCCAACATCCCGAGAAAAATCACAATGTCCCATCAGTGGGGAGATTTTTAGAACAGTCCCATGGGGTATGCATGTGTTCCTTTGGAGGCTACCTGGTGCCTGCGGACACCAAGCTCATCATACTCTGGAATGAATTTTAACCACAACTGTTAAGTAAACAACTAAAAGTACTTCTTTCCCTTACTTAGGTAGAAATTTGGGATCTCTATAGTGGAGTCGTTAGTTTTCAGCCTACTTTGTCCTTCTTTTCCTTTCATTTTTATGCAAATATCTGTACTTTCTACTCCTTATCCACAAAATAAAAGCCTTGTTACGATTTCATTTTGGATTATGTTCATCCCAGTTTATTATTGTTCAAAACACCAAGCCAAAAAGAGAAATTTATATATATTTTTTTGTGCCTTAATAAATTAAATTGGCACTTCGAAACTGCATTTTGCATTTCCTTGGATCGTCTTTAGGTGATATTCAAATTGGTTTGATGACCTTTGTATGTGATAAATATGCAAAGAACACAGAAATCAGGAAGGGGGCAAATACTATTTCACAGCACTGTACCTAACAATAAAGGTGACAGTGATGACACGGCATTGAAGTTGGCCTTTTTGCACCATAACAATGTTTAAGGCTGCGAATGGCTGGGATAGGCTCCAGCACGCCTGCGACCCTCGTGAGGAAAAGCGGCTCAGATAATGGTTGGAGAATAGCTTAGGTAACTGGTCGTCATCAAATCTTCCGCTCCATGGAACACACGTTAATGCTCAGCAGTACTCATGGCTCTTTAATGAATTTGCCATGTAGGCCCACTCAATGTGATCATTTTTAATGGGCGTATACTGTATGTAGCTGAAACAGGGAGCCTTCAATGTATCATTTTAATAAAACATTATAATCATTATGGCCTTGATAAAAATATTTTTGCGGGGAGGTGGGGTAGTGCGTAAGATGCTCTTGTGATGTGGCCCAAGCTTTTGTCCTTGAAGTCAAGTAAAAAATGTGATTAATTATTGTTACTGCCAATAGTTCCCGTTAAGCAGTTTAATTATTGGTGTTCTGATGTCATCTAGTGGCGATTGTTGGCCGGAACCATTATCGCGGATAAAGGTCCACCCGACCCTAGTTGCCGTTACACATTACTGGCGCACGTTAAAAAGAACATGTTTGTAAGCTCTGTGTAGCCATTTTGTAAGAAGACGAGAGTGCCGAGAACCTACCGTCTGAGGCAAGTCGACAACGGCCAGGATTTCGGCTGAAGTTTAGCCCCTTATGGGTGTGAGCCCATGAGGTTTGTGTGTTTTATGTTAAATCAATTGTCTTTGTAGTTGTCTTTATTTGGTACGTAATGTCACTTGTTTGTATGTTTCATGTTCGTGGGACCAGTTCTCATGGGTTGCCAGGAATAAACCCTGTATTTTTATCGTGGACTTCGTGTCGTCATTCATGCCGCATCCTGAGGGCGCTACAATTATTATTCTGTGAAAGCGATATTAATCAGAAAACTGTGTTCATACTATCGGGGCAAAACATACTGAGAAGAAAATGACTTTTGTTCTTTTAAAACCATTGCTTTTATATTTGTACTTCATTTTCAAAAATGGAGTTGACACTTCGACTGAAGTCTTTTTAAATCGCAATATCTATATTCGCGTAAGGAACAGGAATACTTTGGACATTTACATTAACAATTTAGGATTTGGTGCTCAATGATCAGTGGTCTGAGTCACGCTCCGAATGTGTTCATGTAAAAATGGCAAGTACTTTTTGTCTGCTTGATGGCTAATGTTGAGGTGTCCTTGAGCAAGGCCCCATCCCCCAGCTGAAGTGGCGCAGCACTATTTGCATGCCTCTTTCAGTCTGAATCAGTGCATGCCTGCATGTGTGACTAGAGACAGCTTGAATATTTAAAATTAACAAACATACAATGGTAAGCTTGCATTGTGTGCATTGCACAATACAGTATTACAAGCACACATTCATCAGGCCACTGACATACAGTTTCCCAAGTTTTTTTCGCACTTCTCTGTGAGTCCCAGTTTACAAGCACTAGGTGCTATTTGATCTTTGGACAAACTGGGTCTCGTTCAACTGTGACTCAACAAGGTAAAAAAAAAAAAACTGTAATTGCCCCACGGGGATAAATAAAGTTTTCTGAATCTGAATCTGAATAAATTTGGATTCCAACTTGCTAACAGCGTTGGGCGTAACGCATGACAAAAGTAATACACAACGCTAATATACAGTATTACACAGAGGTGTTAACAAAGTCACATAACGACTTCCTCATAAAACGTTGGTAATATTGTTACAATTACTGAGCCCGGGAATGCATTACAGAATCAGGACTAGTGAAGTGAGGTTCATGAAGTCTTTTGAGCAGCTCTTCAATGTGAACGATTGAGTCTTTGTATTGATCCATTCTTCGTCCCCTGCCCCTTTCTTCACTTCTGAATGGAGCGTCTAGAGTAAATGCATAAAAACTAAAAAAAAAAAAAAAAAAAAAAACGAGCGTACTGCGTGCTTCGCATGACTGCTTTGGTGCCACGGTGAACTCAGAACACAACAAGGCATTGAGGGATGGAGCGTAGAGGAGACGTGGAGTAAACAACAGCAGTGTCGGAGGAAAATAGGGTCGAGGAGCAGTGGAGGGGCTGCCAGAAGAGTGGCATGTCCGACGTTTAGCAAGGTCATGGTGAAGAAGGTATGCATTGTTACAACGTCAGTGACTTCTAAGTGTTTTCTCTAAAACGGGACAAACATTCTCTGAAAGGACAAACCGCCTCAAGCTTGAAGAAGAGTCAGCAATTGTCTTTCTCAATGCTAATTTGCATGAACAGAAGCCTCAATGGCAGAAGAAAAATGAAACTGATATTTTGCTGAATATATGATTTGATGAACCATTTCATAGATGCCATCGGAAATTTTGGGAAAATATGTAAATTTTCCCGAACGGCCGGTGTATTTACGGTCACGATCATAAAATACAGTGGCTTCCTTATTAAATCAACAACTCCCAAATAATTCATTTTGCTCATTAGATTCTTTGTTTTTTTTCTCTTTTGACGCACACCACGACACACATCAATCTCTCTTATGGGACCGAACTTCACAGACCCGGTGCGTTCATTGACTGAGGGTGCGTCAATGCGGATTCATCAATGTTATCACAGAAAAATAAAAACGATCAACATCGTTTTACCTTCAATTTATATTTAAAACTGCCAAATGAGCCGCATCAACAGGCCCAGAGGCTATTATCTACGTGGCTATATCAGGTCTGCAGGCTGTGGGTTCCTGCCCCTGTTATAGACTCCACATATCCACATGAGTGATTGATAGTGGCATGAGTGTAACTCACTTCAAATAGAAGGCAGTCAACATGCCAGCGCTAGCAGTTGAAGTGTAAAGTGTGCATGATGGGGACTCACTTTCAAAGCAGCAAAAGACTCCAGAATCAGCATGCACATTGTCACTTGTCAAAAATGTTTGATAATGGTTCACCTTTTTTAACACTTGTTTGGAAAGAATATTAAAAAGACTGATGTGTGAGACACACTGAATTAATTCTTGTATCTGATCTTGTATCTCACCCATAATGGAGTTCAAATTAAAACCTGCAGGGTGTTATAAAAAGACATGGCATTTTTGTTATTAGCTACAGGATTAAGTTGAACTTTTACACCCTCCTCATTCCAGGCTTTGTGCTTTCAAAGAGTCCTCTTAAGCCCTTATGTCACTGAGTGGTGAAGGTTTGCAAGTGTTTGTGCATGGCCCGAATGTTTTTGGTCTGGGTTTGTTCAAGGTTGCAGTGACTGGTTTTTACATGAACTCTCACTCATATCGGATGTTTTAGCCATACCCGATGTTCCTACCAACAACATCAGTGGATATGTGGTCCTATGATCTCCTGATGAGGATGATGAACTTGATTTCCGTGAAATTACATTTCTGCCCCCCTCCCCCTGAACGCCCCTTTCAAACGAACACACAAACATTCATGACTCTGGATGAATGGTGAGCAAAATAGCAGCTCACGTGTGTGAGAATGCACTGGATTTTCATCTGCAAGCACTGCAGATAAAATCAGTGGCCCCCATTTATAGGATTGGACCCAATCCCAATGCATATTTTATGCTACATGCATTCAACTCTTGCAGCAAGTGACGTGTGTGACATTAGCATGACAGTTAGATGAAATTGCACACCCCTCCCCTCCACACATAGTTGCTCCAGTCAAACCGTCACCCCTCTGCCTTACCGCTTTTTTGGGGGGTCAAAAATGAATTAAAATGTTTCTCAATTAGAGTATGTTCCTTGTGACACTCGAAGAGCCCCCATTTCATTATGAAAGCTTTGGATGTCTAAACTCCCATATATGAAAACAGTATCATGGATTTCATGGACTACAAATAGAGTACAAACCCTCTTTAAACACTCAGCCTTACACGATCAGGATTTTAAAGCCGATCACCGATCAAAAAGTGAGAAAAAAAGAAACTGATAACCGATCCATCCAATCAATTTAACAAATTGTTTATTGACTGCATGTGCAGTCTACCCCCACTATTTGCGGGGGATTGGGACAGGCCCAGACCACCAACAGTCAAAATCTGCATATAACTGTCACCCACTGAAATGTATTGGGTAGAAAAAAACAAAACAATAAAACCCGAAAAATTCCTCCCAAAACCTGAAAAACACTCAATACACGGAGAACGGAGTGGGAAAATAAATAACTAAATGAATAATTAAATGTCCTTTCAATGCCAGTTGCTCTGTTCCTCTGCGGTGACACGCTTCTTTACCAACCAGCCACAACTTGATGACAACTTGAACAATAGGATGACAATATATACACAAAGTACCTGAATCCTTTGGCCCTTCCCATAGGTGGTGAGCCTTTGGAAAGGGGGACACACATTGCCTCATCGGGCTGAGCCCGGCTGGGCCCCATGGGGGTAGGCCACCAGGCGTTTGCCAGCGAGCCCCACCTCCAAACCTGGCCCCAGAGAGCGACCCCAGTGACCCGCGTCCGGGCAAGGGAAAATACGATCCAAATATCTTATTCGTCATAGGGGTTTTTTAAACATTAATCCATTGCCATTTTTAAAGGCCATGTAAAAACCCAAATGAAGCCCCCGTGGGTTACCCCTTTTCTAAACTGAATATTTGGTCACATAAACACGTATCGGAATACCTCCACTGAACGGGACATTAGTTTGTCTTCTCCGTATGTTCTTACTCTAGCTGCAAGGCATCTTGGTCTTTGTAGAGCAGGAAGTAGTTGTATGTGGGTATCACTGCCACTGCGAGCCTAACTCGAATACATTGATTTCTCTGTGCCGTGTTCATGCCTTGGCGAAAATTACAATGTGTATAAGTTACAGAATATATGCCTCCAAGTATTGTATGATCTGTCTCCATGTGTTGCTGCCGCTTGAGTTCATATAAAAGTTGTTTGAAGGATAACCTATATGGTTAAATACACTATGCATAATACTCTTTTTCGAACGATAGTACACGATTTCCCCAACAGCTTCTTGTGAAGTTTGCTGCCACCATTATGTCACTCAAATTGCTTGCAAGTAAAGACAAAACAAAGTGACTGAGCAATACCTGACGTCTGAAAAAAATCTAAGTTGGGCCACTCGTCTGTCAAGGAACCATGATATATGATATTGTGATGCATAACATGACTGTTTAATCTTGTGCTTATGATGAGCCATATTTTCCCAGGGATTTTGGTGTACCGGTATTCAAATTTTTGGAATCTGGGATTGGCCCAAGTTTTATCATGACCCTCAACACATATACATTGTCTATGTACATATATATATACACACACAACACATACTACATACAACCTGACTGAACAGATTTAGAGTGTGACAACATAAATTTCATTAATTTTTTTAGTTTTTTAAACTCTCGTTTCATAGTAGAGCAGCATTAGCAAGGAAAAGTAGCAAGTGCTTTTCAAACTTGGGTTACATTAACAAGCAGGATGCAGAGAGACAAATCTTTGCAGGATGTTACATTTAAGCCCTCTGGCAACAGTTTCCATTAAACACAAAACTGCATGTAGTATGTGTTTTTGTTTCATCTGTGACAACAAAAAGTATGCCTCCCACTCAAGTCTCCTTCTGCTTGGTCAAACACATTTACTTCTCATTGTGACCACAGGCTGTGAATATATTAACTGCCATCAGGTGGAGTTAATGGAAAAACCATTAGCAGGAAGCGAAATATGAGTGGAAAGATGGAGGAAAACGTTGGTAAAGGTGGAGGAGGAACTGAGGAAATTCTGCAATCGCATGATAATGATGATTAATACAGGTAAGTACTGTTCAGGGTTAAGGCTGAGCTCGTGTCTACCATCGGTGACTTTGTCTGAGAAGCAGGGCACATGGAACGGTCAGTCGTCAATCACTCAACACATATTGACAATTATTATGAGCAGAATTAAGTCTCCAGTGAGCACACGATGCATGTTCTGGGACTGTGGAAGGAAATTTAAGAAAAGCGAGAAAAGTGGGAAGAGAACACGCAAACTCTACTAAGAAAGGTCAAGGCTACGATTCGATGCCAGAACTCTGTTGCCATGAAGTTACATTTGCTGAAATATTTTTTCATGGATGAAAAAAAACCCCATTTAATCAGATGTAAAGTTATTCCTCCATTTGGCAAAAGAGGTTATGCACAACCAACTTCCACACTCGGGAAAACAGAACAAATAACTTCCTTCTGGTTCACCCAAAGGTTAAAGCATTAAAAAAAAAAAAAAAAAAAAAATCAATTTGACTGAAAACTTTTTATGCTTAAAAATGACTGTGGTCAATTAACCCAAATTTTGCAGTGCAAAAGGCGCACACTAATTATTTTTTAAATAATATTGGACATGACACGTATGTTTCTTGTCCAAACGGGGAGAGATATCTTCAAAAACAAAATCTAAAGGCTGAAAACTGTGCAATGGAGGCAGTAAAGTAAAAAGTGGGCGTCACTAAAGAAGGGATTTTCAGATTTTTTTAAATTTTATGCATTCTGATGAATTTTAATGGATACAAGGTGCTTTCTAACGGAAACATATTTGTCCTAGAATCTGCATTTGTTGGGATAAAGCATTTAGAGAAAATTTGAAGAGGACATTTAGAATGCGGTGCACATTTTCATTTGTCGCCTCATTCACACCACATACAGTATTTTTATTCTATAGCACTTTGAGATTGCTGAAATATTAATACAACTAAAATTGAGGACAACGATTATGTTTTGGGAGAAATGTACAGCCTGCAGTTTTTAGTCAAGTTGACCTTTTTAGCTTGCAGATATGCTATGTGTGTAAAGACATGACACATGAATTGTATATGGATAGTCTTGACGAGGGGTGGGCGATAAATACAAATAAATAAATATCTCCATATTTTTTTCCAAAAACTCACACACAATAATTTCTTGATATTCCACAAAAATATTGCAAACGTGCATTTGCTACACAGAATAATTATGGATGGACAAAGCTCTTGTTTTAAATTGCATCAAACATATTCTGCAACATTGTACATGAGTATTCGACAGTAATATTTAATATGAGGTGATTTATGCCACATATGTCACCCTGGAATAGGTCATTTGTGAACAGCCCTTCACGCAGACAGTAAACTGTTAGCACCATTATTGCATATACATTTGAAATGAACGCAAATGCAGATGCGATACTTTGACAGACAGTTTCCGAAATGTTCCTGCACATACTACACATGTGATAAATTTGCTGTAAGTGCATTAGACCTGAATCTTAAGAGAATATGGCAAACGTTTAGCCAGGATTAGAGCACAGGACATCACTTTATTGCCATTTCCACATACTTTGAATTCAGAAAAACCATCTACAGACAAAAAAGAAGGATTTGCCATAGAAGACCCACTGCTAGTCATCATGTCAATTTTTTTTTCCCTGGAAGACCTGGAACAGAAATCACTCACAACAACCTCGGTGGAATACGGACCATCACTATGGAAACACTACATGGATGTCATTTTGAAAAAAAGTCAAAAGAGAACACGCTCAACAACTCCGCGTCCACTTAAACACTATAGACGCCACTGTTAGCATCAGGTTCACTCATGAAGATGAAAAAGACAAATCCATAGCCTTACTAGTGTTAAACATCCATCCAAAAGAGAAGGGACACATGAAAATAAAAGTGTACAGGAAAACCCATTTGCACTGACCCATACCTCCTCGGGACATCTAAACGATCCACAAACTGTCAGTGTTCAGAACACGACATGAAAGGGGAACAATAATTACAGACCTGGAAGACAAAATACAGGAGGAAAAGACCGCACTGAAAAAAATGCAAGTATCCACAATGGGCAAGAGCCAAAGGAGCAGGACAGGTCAAAAAAAAAAAAAAACAGCACAGGGAGGGGGGAAGACAATCAAATAAACAAGAACATAGGGCGCGGCAATGCTGCCATACATAAGAGGAGTCAAAGATCACATCCAAAGAGCAATGAAGAAAATAGAACATCAACACACCCGTCAAACCCCAGACTACAACATTCGGTCAAATACTGGCTCACTCTAAAGACAAGGGAGGAGGCTTTATGACAAGAAAGAGGGACCATAAATAGGAGTGTGGAAAGGCAACAAGACAAACAAGAGCAGTAAAAAAAAAGCACAACAGAAACACCATATATCAGCCATCACTGAACGCTGCAAAAAGGAAAACCACATTATGGACTGGGAAAGGGCCAGAGTCTTCCACACCGAAGAGAACAAACACCAGCGCTGGGATTGACATATCTTTCTTTGGGGGTTCGGTACCCGGCCAAAATATTTCCTGTGTTTGTGTACTGTATTAAAACAGACTGAAATAACACTACAGATCTAATTTGTTGAGTTTAAACTTTGACATAGTATTATCAGACTTTTTTTGCTGCTTGTGAAATGCGGTCACATTCTTGATTTGTTCACATCCTGCACATCTCCTGGGGTCTCACAGAGCTCGACACTAACTTTTGCATTAGTACCACGGCTGCAACCAACTTTTTCAGTAGGTCGCACCAGCACAGACCTGGTTACATCCTTTTTTGTGTCGGGACAGCATGACCATATTTGCTGATGCAAAGTCGTGTCAGCTGGCTTACCATAGTTTCGTAGGATGTAAAGGTTGAACTTGACAACGACTGAAGACATATTTGTAAAAATATTTTACTGTAACAAGAACTTTCTAAGCAGCGGCTAAAAACAGGTCTGCTATTTTAAGAAAAAAAAAAAGAATACAAAAAAAACAAAATAATACGATGGCAAAAACTTAAATAAAAAGCAGTGAAATAATTACTGACAGTTAAACAATTTCATCGATCCATTTTCTAATCTGTTTATTCTCACAAGGGTCATGGATGTGCTGGAGCCTACCAGTAGGTGCGGTACGCCCAAAACTGGTTAGCCAGCCAGTTACAGGGCATACATAGACAAAAAACCAATTACAGTCACAATCACACCTGTGGACAATTCAGAGTATTTTTGGAATGTGGACTTTCATCTCAGATTTATGACTAACACAATGTCCCAACTAAATTGGAATTGCGTTTTGATTAAATTACAAGCATCTAAATAGTGTGATCTAAATAGTCTATATAACACACACAATAAATCAATTTTCATGTTTTAAATTCACGATTGCTTAAAACAAGTTAATAGTTTGAGACCCAACCACCCATACACATCAAGTGCTTTATAACAGTAGTAATAAAAGTATTTATAATCCCACATGTACCACTGAAAATAGCCAAGCACACAGTCTCCGTAGCCAAAATGCGGAGCAGGTCGTGAGCGCCCCAGTTAATGGAAGCGAGCTGAATGGAAAGCCATCCTTTATAAAAGCAAATAGTGCTAGTTCAGTTAGATGTTTATTAACATGGCAAAGTACAAATCCAGACTTTATACAGGAAGGTTTTAACCTGACATGGGTTCTGTCTTCTGTGCGCAGTTTTGACAGAAGGACACAAGAGTTGGACCGCCTCTGCTGTATCAGTTGGAGCATTACAACACACACTCACAAGGAGCGACCAGAGGGAATTTTTACCAACACACATTGAAAAATGGGTGCATTTGCGAGCATATTGGCTGCACTGTCGAGCCCTGGCTCAGCCCCCTTTGTCCATAAACCCTAGTGACCCCCCCTCCCAGTTACATACATCAAAACTCTACTAATCCACAAATGTAACCTGTTCTGAAAATCTGTGCAAAATGTTCTAAAGTGAAAGTTGAACATTTACCTGCCACAAAGAAATAGAAAAATTCAAATAACAGTAATAATATTAATAAAACTTACCTTTCTTTGCCTGTAGATGTTACCCCCAGTGTTGCTCTTTTTGGTTATTCCATAGAAGTTCGAAGCCTTTCACAGATCCATTTCAAATCAAGGCGAACACTCTTAAGGAGGCAGTCTGTATTGTTTTCAATCCAGAAGTTGCGTGCATACTTGTGTGATGCACTCACAAAAACAAAACTGTGACCCTGAGATGATAGAGACAGACAACCGTACCATGCGCTGGTGCCGGAACAGACGAGATTGACTAAAATTGTCACGCTTGGAACGAAGAGACTGTCTTCAAATACAGATTTTTCCCGGAATGGAACACTATTCCTGAGTTGGAGCAGTGTGGACGTTACTGTCGAACACAATCTTTGGTTCACATTTTATTTACCATACGGTAACTGTGAAGCAAACTCCCACTAAAACATCTTCGGATTGAAGGCGAGAGTCTGTCTGTGCCAACAGCATTGCGCAGCATCGCAACCACCACCAGGACCACTACCTTCCCACAAGCCCCGCCCTCTCATATCAAGCTCAGCCAATAAACAGCGGCGGCTGCCTATTATTTCCCAGCACCCTTGCTCTCTCTCTCTCTCTCTCTCTCTCTCTCTCTCTCTCTCTCTCTCTCTCTCTCTTTCTCTGTCTTTCTCTCTGTCTTTCTCTCTGTCTCTGCGTCTCTCTCTCGAACGCACTCATCCGCCGCCCGATTCCCACGCACACACATACGCGCGCGCGCGCACACACACACACACACGCGCCCGCACACACACGCACACACACGCACACACACACACACACTCGTCCGCAACCTCCCAACCGCTCGCATTCTTAGCAAAGTCTAGCGGGATACTGGCACCGTGTAATTATGGAAACCGTAAAAGATGCTAGCTCCAGCACAAAATTTCACCGCAGTCTGGTAGAGGAGCGAGGTCAACCGTTTCATCTGCGCTAACCGCCAATGTCCAGCAGAGATTTACAGATCAGTAAACGCATAAACACGTGGAGATCTTAGAAGCGGCAAAGCTCATTATACGCTAATTAGGACTAGATGATGAACTTTCCAGGGGCTGCCGCTTTGCTTAGAGTGAATGTAGGTTACTTTACACACACAAACACACACACGCGCACACACACGCGTACACACACACACACACACACACACACACACACACACACACGGACACACACACACACACGCACACGCACACAAACGCGCACACACGCACGCGCTCACACGCAGACACAAATAGCGTTGCCATTGCCAGGAGAAAGACCTGGCCGAACTACTGTACTGTACATCTATTTTACACGGAATCGAAATGTATACTGTATACATTTCGATAAACACACACACACGCACACGCGCACGCGCACGCACACGCACGCACGCACTCACACGCACACACACACGCACGCACACGTATACACACGTATATACACGCACACACACACACGGACACACACACAAACGCGCACACACACACGCACGCGCACACGCACGCGCTCACACACAGACACAAATAGCGTTGCCATTGCCAGGAGAAAGACCTGGCCGAACTACTGTACTGTACATCTATTTTACACGGAATCGAAATGTACATTTCGATTCCGTATGTTATACAGTATACTATTTGAATCTAAATAACAATTGCCTCTCTCATTTATGTCCATAGTTCATGACACCTGAAATGTATTTGATTTTAATCCAAGGTCCTTTAAATCAGTGTTTTTCAAACTTTTTTTGAGCCAAGGCACAACACTTCTTTCATTGAAAAAATCTCACACCACACCACTAGCTGAAAATGTGAAGAAAAAAAACGCTTCTTTTAACAATTAATGTATTATGTTGTTACTATGACCGTTTTTAACATTGAAGAATAACGTTATAACAACTTGAATTGGAATCAAATGAGCACAAAGAAAAAAGTATTTTTTAATCTTTCATGAAAAAAAGTATTTGATAATCTTTCATATTTATTGTTTCACTGTCGTCCTGCATTCATGCGGCACAAATCGCTTGTCTCTTGTGGTCAAAACACAAGACAATTGGCTAGCTGTTGCTCCTACCTAGCGGTACAAAAGGGTACTACATGATTACTTTCTGGGCGACAGACCACACAGGCATACAAATTGGATATTTTATCGTGGCACATCTGACAATGTCTCGCGGCGCACCAATGTGAGGCGGCACAGGGTTTGAAATCCACTGCTTTAAATAGTGGGAGGTGTGTGCCATATAAAGACCCTTGAAATATGATGGAGCACATAGATTCTATGGTGTCAAACTCATTTTTGTCGTAGGCCACATTTGAGTTACCATTTCCCTTGGAGGGCCATTATGACTGAAACCAAAGAAAAAAGTCAATAATAACGGTTCATTCAACCATTGTTTAAGTGTTTGGTTACAAGAAAATGCCTACAATATGTCTCTTATTTATCATATGAAAATATTAAATTTTGGTAGAGATTTTACCAAGCATCATCTAAATTGACATACTTGATTTGTGGGCCACATAAAATGATGTCGCGGGCCGGATCTGCCCTCCGGGCCTTGAGTTTGACACCTGTGACATAGAAGAATGTTGCCAACAAACTTGGCAAATTTGAATGATTACAAATAATCACGAAGTAATCCTTCCATGCTGACTGACGATCCCGATTCAGAGGGCCGTGGAAAAACGGGAATAACTGAAGAAACTACTGTATATCAAATGAGGTTTCAAAGTTGAGAGCAAATTGTCTCTGTTTCTGCTCTGAATCACTGTTTGCGTGTCTGCAAAATATGCTGAAATTAGGCCTGCCATATTGTTAACTGTCAATAAAATACAACTACTGTAGATAGCAAGTACACTACAGGAAAATGTAGCTCACGTCCATGATGTAAAAATGCCATGTATTGGAGGTTCACCTTCAAAAAGCAATTGATACTGTGAATGATGTATGGATGTCATCATCAGTCCGTCATTATTTCAAGATGAACCAATCAGTCATTCTGTCCTTGTTATTTTAACCTCACTTCCATCATCGTTAAACTACAGTTCGTCACTGCAATTTTAGGACCGTCAACCAGTCCGTCATCTTCAGTCCATCATTGTTATTTTAACCACGCTTATGTCATCACTAAATTACAGTTCGTCACCACTACTTTCGGACATCAGATTTTCTTTTTCCGTCTCCGCCGGCGATGTTGAGTCATTGACAGCCTATCTGTGTCAAGAGTAATAATACATAACATGCAGGGGCTGCACAAAGCGCACACACCGCTAAATAAAGTTAAAACACACACACACACACACACACACACACACACACACACACACACACACACACAATTTTTGATATAGTTCATGATGAATCAGATGACAGAAAACACAAAATTACTGGACTGACCTTGCCCTAATGATCACCGCTAGAATCGAGAGCCATTTCACCCGGAAGCCAGTTGAACCGTAACACCTGAACGACCTAAAAAAATTAGCAAATTTGGTTAAAGGGAACCAAAAATTAGTTAGCAGCCAACACAGGTAGGTCACCAGATTGACCAGCAATGGTCAAGCTTTTTTTTTGTTTCCTGTCGGATAATGAGGAGACCCTCATCTCTCTGCTCGAAATCAGTTGTCTTCACCCTCACGACCAAACACATAAGGTGTGTGTTTCCATTGGCCGCCAATAAAATGGGAGTCTGTCAGTGATGGACTGATTGGTCTTTCAGTACTGACCCAGTTAGTAATAATTCCAGTCATGCACGGAATAAAACCCTCTCCCATCAGTGCTTAGTCGGTCATTCCCATCATTAATCATTTTTCAACAAAACGGGCATGTGTCAGTGACGGACTGACGGTCCTTCCTTCAGTGTTGACGGAATGCTTATGCTTATGTTGCAGCTCCGCGTGGTTTGGGAAAATAAATTATAAGTGTCAGATTGAAGTCTCACTTATGTTATTCGTCTCACGAACGTGTATTACTTCTGTTCTTGTTGGATTCACCTGGCGCTTTAAGAGGGGTGGGGCTGCCACTGACAGGTGGCCGTACGCGCGACGTTTAAAAGGCAGCATCGCGTTATGTTTCGTACACTCGCTTTGTCGTCGGCATGGCCCAATGGTAAGCTACGTGTGCTTTTCTTTACCAGATATGTAAAGTTGGCTTTTAGATTCGATCATGATCGGTTGCTTTGTTTGTCTGCTTTGCATTGTGTCCGTTGTGCTTTGTGTGCCGCATCGCTATACAATCATAGTCAGTTACCGTTCGCAATCGGCAATTTAAACAGCGTGGGCTGAAGTGTTGCTAGAACAGTGGTGTCTTTAGTTAGATCATTTTCATTTTGCATAGTTGTCATGTTTGTCCGGCTGCAATCTGATGTTTAAACGAAGTAAATTGCATTGCAGCTGGGCTTAATGATGCGCTCCACTTCCGGGTTGGACCTTTTGGACTTGTAGTTCTTTTGTTCGAGTCGACTTGATATGTTTGTGATGTATGGTTTCTTAC